>NC_133379.1:34874686-34935290 GCF_049309525.1 Garra rufa
CATTTTTCTGTAGGATTTTGAGCTGAGATACAAACAAGGAGGAGATGAACTGCACAGCGAATGTTGTATCTACATTCTCCTCAACTCATCCCATAGGGCCACTGAAAATTCTGGATCTTTGTCTGCACAGCTTCAATTTCCTGTTTGGTTTTCCTACACACTCCTATGTTATATGGCTCATCATCATAGGAACTGGAAGTGGAATTGCATCAGAGTTCTTCAATCTCAACCTCTCTATTTGTGAGATAGCCAACTCTCTGAATATTTTTCTCCATGCACTTGGTTGCTGGTTTTCAAGTCTAGAGATGGTAAAATCTTTTTTTTTAGGACTAGGCATCACCGGTCGTCCTCTGTTTCAGTGTCTGATCTGTGTTGAGCGTTACCTAGCAGTGGTTCATCCTGTAACCTTTCTGAAGTACAAACCTCTCAGATACAGAGTTAACTGCTGCATTGTAGTCTGGATAATTATTCTAGGCTCCTGTTTGTGCTGCTTGTTTACTTTGGTCTCATGTAACTTTTATATTTATGTATGCTACTTCGCATTGCAGTTCCTTTTCTTCTTCTCCATCCAGTTGTTTTGTCTTGTGGCTGTTCTCAGAGCTCTGAAGAAGTCAGGACCAGGAAAGAGAGGGAGAGAGAGAAACGAGGAAAACCACATGAAGAGAAGAGCATTTTATCTCATTCTTATTAATACTGTGAGCATGACTATTATATATATGCCATTTACTATTACAGGATTGTATTTCATTCTGACTCAGGACTATTTTCAGGAGCCTTTTACTTTTGGGTTTTTTTGTTATGTACTGGCCGGATATGTTCAACCTGTTCTGTATCTGAACCGGGTTGGAAAACTCTCTTTTTTCAAGAAAACATTGAATTGTTTAGTTTTTAGAAGTTAAATTACTACTTTTGTTTTCCCAAATGAATTGTCTTACATTAGTGTTTATGGTGCTAAACACATGGCATCTGTGCCATCTTTGCAGTGTAAAATGGCGTAGAAAATGATTTTCTGTAGAGAGTACTGTGTTGATATACTAATTCTAATTAGAAATGTGCAGTGATAGTCACTGAAAATAATAAAATGCTTAGTTTGATGTATGACTCTGTCTTTTTTGTAACCTGTTTACATTACAAGTTTGCATTTCTGGTGTTTTATATGACATAACAGATGAAATCATGCACATGTATTCTAGTGACAGCTGTGAAGTCAGTGTACAAAACACAGCACAGAAATTTGTATACCTCCGGAGAGACAGGACATTCACTTTTCAGGTGATAAACTCTTGTAAACTTTATATTTCCTGTGCATAGGCTATAAGAGTAAAAACTTGATTATTATTATTAATATCAGAGATTTTTATTTCAGTTTCTCAAAGTATACAATGTTTTGAAAATGCTTTGTTAAATCCCATGCACATGTTTGGATTTGTTTCATTTCCAAACTCAATTGTGACCCTGAATCATCAAACCAGTCTTAAGTAGCACAGGTATATTTGTAGCAATAGCCAAAAATGCATTGTATACGGGGTCAAAATTATGGATTTGTCTTTTATGCCAAAATCATTGGGATATTAAGTAAAGATCATGTTCCATTAAGATATTTAGTAAATTTCCTCTTGTAAATATATCAAAACTTATTTTTTTGATTAATAATATGCATTGATAAGAACTTCATTTGGACAACTTTAAAGGCGATTTTGTCAATATTTAGATTTTTTGCACCCTCAGATTTTAGATTTTTAAATAGTTGTATCTTGGCCATATATTGTCCTATCCTAACAAATCATACATCAATGGAAAGCTTATTTATTCAACAAAATGTGAACAAAAAGACTTAATTTATTAATTTAATAAACTTAATTTAAGATTAATTTATGTGCTCAATATTTCTATGGAACTCTAAGTTAATTCAAATATGATTAGATGTTGTTTTTATATTACAATTCATAACAAATTAGGCATAAATTACATTCATATAATTAGACATTACCCTATTTTCCATCCATAGATTATGGTTGCAATATTAATGCAATTTTTGAGTGGTTTTGGACTGAAGGATAAATAAGGAGAAGATGAATAACACTACAGTGAACTTCACAGATGTAGCACCTACCAAATCCATATATGATTCACTTTTGGAAATGACCAGCCTGGACATTTGTGTGTACTACATCAGTATCTTGCCTGGTTTTCCTACACACTCCTATGTTATATGGCTCATCATCACAGGAACAGGAAGTGGAGTTGCAACAGAATTCTTCAACCTAAATCTCAGTTTTTGTGAGATTGGCATCTGCCTGAACTCTTTGTTGTGTCTAGTTTACAGTTACACAGGGATTCCACATGTCATACGTTTAGCATGGTTTTTATTAGGAACATTCATCACTGGCCGTCCTCTTTTTCAGTGTCTGATCTGTGTTGAGCGTTACCTGGCAGTGGTTCATCCTGTAACCTTTCTGAAGTACAAACCTCTTAGATATAGAGTGATTTGCTGTACTGTGGCCTGGATAATCACTCTTGGATCCTGTTTGTGCTGCATATTTCTTACAGAGCAATTGCTTTTTCGCATTTACATCTATTTTTACATGATTCAGTTCCTCCTTTTCTTCCTCATCCAGTTGTTTTGCCTTGTGGCTGTTCTCAGAGCTCTGAAGCAGACAGGACCAGGCGAAAACCACATAAAGAGGAAAGCATTTTATCTTATTCTCATAACAGCTGTGAATATGTTTATAATATATGTACCCTTTATTATCTTAGGATTCATTTTTTTTCTTATGCAGTGGATAATTGTGGCCCTTTCTTCTTTCAGTTACCTATGTTTTATTTTGGCTGGTTTTGTTCAGCCTGTTCTTTATCTGCACAGGGTTGGAAAACTTTCCTGTGTTTGTTCTCTATTAAACATTTAGTTTCTTTTTAATTTCACAAACTTAAAGGAACCATATGTAAGAAATGTATTTCAGTTAATCATAAAATGGCCCTGACATGTCACTAGACATTAAGAAATCATGTTCATTTCAAATACTTATATCACTGACAACAGTGGTCCGGCCAGGATATTGTCATATAAAAAGGAAAAAGTTGCAGCCCTCAACTGATCTTGATGTTGTCATGTTGTGTTTTGGCCTGAGGTGCCACCCTCCAGCTATCTACTAATCACAATGTCAGTAGAGTTTCGTCATCCGGGTTGCCAGCTCTTCTCTAGTTACAGCTGCAGCTACGAACGTGTCGGATAAAACATGTATAACGTTACGAAACCTAAAAGACCTCGTTATGAATCCGAAATATGTCGTGACAAAGTCACATGCTAAATGCATTCATAAAAAGCTTTATATCGCTCAACTAGCAGGGTATGAAAAAAATCTATGTTCCGACTGAAATGTGGTAAAATTTGGCTAATTGCCATTAGTAAATTTTTGCGATACATAATTACTTCGCAAAACATCTCTCGTGAAGCATAAACATAATTAACAGAAGAAAAAAAAAATACTGTGTAGGACTCGTCACTTGCCATTGGAAGCTCCTTGTAGCAGCCTACTTTCCTGCTGGATCCTGCAGCTGAGCTGGCAACCTCCAGTCAGGGAGGAGGGGGAGGGGATACACCGTTCTACAGTATTTTAAAAGTGATTGCAGTACCAGTTTTGGCCACAATCCTTCATACGGTTCCTTTGAGTTACTAAACATTTTTTTTTAAAATAGCTTTATTGGTAAGTTATTGTTTTTTTTATTGTTATATATCTTTTAAACAAATATTCATACTTCTTTATGACACTGAAACATATTGATGCCAACATGCTATATGTAAGTTAATATTCAGTTTATTTAGAGAGATCCTCCACCTCAATGACTTATGCATATTTTTATGTTTATATTTTATGCATAGTTTCATTGTACATTTAGATTAACTCTATTTTGTGGTGTTTATTATGCATGTACGCCTGTGTATAGTGTTTTCCAGTTCAAGGATGGTCATCACACATATTCTGTACAGTATAGATATTTCATATCTATCTGTTAGATATATACATTTGCATACCAGGTGTTAAATGTGTTGCACCTGTGCAGGCCAGATTTATGAATGGTCTTTACTAAAACTGATGTGCTTAGCCTGTACATCAAACTAAGGTTAAAGTGTATAGTCATTTTTATTTATTCGTTTTTTGTGCCTATTAAAGTTAAATGATTAGTTCACTTTCAAAACAAAAATTTACTGATAATTTACTCACCCCTTGTCATCCAAGATGTTCATGTCTTTCTTTCTTTAGTAGTAAAAAGATTGTTTTTTGAGGTAAACATTTCAGAATTTTTTCTCCATATAGTGGACTTCTATGGTGCCCCTGAGTTTGAACTACCAAACAGCAGTTTAAATGCAGCTTCAAAGGGCTCTAAACGATCTTCTTTGCATGTTCACTTTGCAAACACTGGGTTGTTACTTCTGCGCAGATGTAGGATGATTTTGAAATGATTTTTGAAGCTGAGGGATAAAATGAGATGGGCGTTTTTCGACATATTCTAACTATATTGATCCGGAGATGCACAGACACATGCACATCGCAGAGAAATACATGACAAGCATTTGAGGTTAAAAAGTATATAAACTGTAATAAAAAAATTAATGAAATAAAATAACTGATTAATTCGCTAGATAAGATAGAGCCATTTGAATCTGCATTTAAACTGCATTTTGGAAATTCAAATTCATGGGCACCATTGAAGTCCACTATATGGAGAGAAATCCTTAAATGTTTTCCTCAAAAAACAAAACAAAAAAACGATTTGTTTATGACTGAAGAAAGAAAGACATGAACATCTTGGATGACAAGGGGGTGAGTACATAATCAGAGTCAGATGATAAATGTTTAAATGTTGCTTGCTGAACTGTTGAAGTGTCATGTTAAGATCAAGTTTAACTGGTGATCAGATGTAATTACGAAATATACACATTAATATGAACACATTGTTATACAACACAATTTTATATTCTTCTTCAAAGACAGGTAGAACCTCTTTATTACACAACCAAATAAACTTTTCTTAGTCTTCTTTCATTAAATCATGTAAAAGGCTAAGAAATTGTAGGTTTTTTTCTATTTAAAATAGTTTTAATTGTTTGTCCTGTGAGTCCAGATTGCAAATCTGCATAAAATGTATTTTTTTATTCCTGTTTTTACAGATAATGTCTTTGGTTAAATATTTGCATATCTGATGTTTTAAGCAGATGAGGTCATGCACATATTTTCTAATGACAGCTTCAAATTCAGTGTACAAAACACAGAACAGAAATGTATATACATCCAGAGAGGCTGGACGTTCACTCTTCAGGTGACGAACATTAATAATTTCTTGCTTTCTACTCAATAATATTGCATTTTGCTCTGAATATTGTATAATGTTTATGAGCATGTAAGATGGTTTATCTTTTAAATAAAACAGGGTTAGGATCTAATAAATTTTAAGATTTTCCATGTAAACTGTGTTAGTAAAACATTGGTTGACTTAAATTATTTGAATCACTTCATATTCTGAAGTCAGTAATATTGAACCACATTTCTCTTGTAGGCTATTATTCAGTTGTATTAGACTCACTGTGGAGTATTATAGTGACCTGCACTGAAATTACTTGTATTAGATATTTATTCTAGTTTCAATATTATTATTGAAACATCCCTGTTGTGTGGAATTACACACTGTTTTGTTTTAACCATTTAAAGATTTAATAGATTTAAAAAAAAATGTGTTAAACAAAGCTGCTTTTTACATAAAGGTCTATTTATTTTCTGACTTTCTAAGCTTAGAAGACAAACAGAGAAAATGAACAACTCTACAGTGAACTTCACCACGCTTGAAACTTCTACAAACTCCATAACTCAGTCGATTGGACCACTGAACTTTTTTCTGCTTAGCATTTATTTTTTATTTAGTATCCCAACACACTCCTATGTTATATGGCTCATCATTACAGGAAACGGAAGTGGAGTTGCTTCCGAGTTCTTCATCCTCAATTTCTCAGTTTGTGAGACTGCTAACTGTCTGTTATCTTTATTTCATGTAATGGAAATTCGGTTTTCATGTCTAGAAATAATCTCAAACTTTGTAAAAGGAATAAGCGTTTCTGGTCGTCCTCTGTTTCAGTGTCTGATGTGTGTTGAGCGTTACCTGGCAGTGGTTCATCCTGTAACCTTTCTGAAGTACAAACCTTTCAGATATAAAGTGATCTGCTCCATTGTGGCCTGGATAATTATTTTGGGGTCATGTTTGTGCAGCATGTTCATTTTAATGTTGTCTAATTCTATCGCACAAACATTGTTCTTTGCACTGCTATTTATACTCTACTTCTCCGTCCAGTTATTTTGTGTTTTGGCTGTTCTTAGAGCTCTAAAGCAGTCAGGACCAGGAGAGAGAGGGAGAGAAAGAAAAGAGGAAAACCGCATGAAGAGAAGAGCATTTTATATCATTCTAATAACGACTCTGAGCATTGCTATTACATATGTGCCATATATAATCACAGGATTCTGTACCATTTTGACTCACCAGTTGTCGGAAGAACTCTATTCTTTGTCTTATGTTTGTTATGCATTGGCTGGTTTTGTTCAGCCCATTCTTTATCTGCACCGGGTTGGAAAACTCTGCTGTTTTTAATAAAGTAATCTTTTTTTTTTCCAAATAAATTGAATTATATTACTGTTAATGACACCAGAACATATGTATATTTAATGAAGCTTCTGTGCTATATTTGCAGAGTGGCTCAGATATACTTATAGTTGCACAATTGTTCTTTTTTCCATAAAGATTACATTCTGACTGTTTATTAAAAATGCTTATTATAAGTAGTTGTTATTGTTTATAGATTGTTTATCCAATAAAACACTTCCTCAATTCCATATTAAGGATTGCCACTAAGACTGTTGCCTTTTAATTTGGACAATTCATAAATGTAATTTTCACACCTAATGCTGTATAATACAAAAAAAAAAAAAAAATAATGTACTGTTTACAGTACCATTGATATACTGCTTTTTGAATGTGCTTTTATGAATGTCTGTCACTAAAAAATAAATAAATGATTAGTTTGATAAGAGTCTCTTTTTTCTTTATTTATATTACATTATAAATTTGCATTTTGTGGTGTTTTATATGATGTATGCCAGATGAAGTCATGCACACATTTTCTTGCGGCAGCTGTGAAGTCAGTATACAAAACACAGCGCAGATTTATATACATCCAGAGGCACTCAACATTCGCTCTTCAGGTGATAAACCTCTCTTGTAAACTTGATATTTTCTGTATGAACGTAGGCTGTAAGAGTAAACACTTGATTGTTAATATTAATAGAATAGCAGATATTTTTTAATTACATTTTCATTGGACTCTAGAAGTACAGAATGTATTGAAAATATAACTTTCATTGACTTGTTTTATTGACTTGTTTCAGTTGCAATCTGATTTTTTTTTAAATTAATTTAAAGTATTCTTTGTAAACCTGGGATTGTGATTTAGCTATTCTGTTCAGGAGCTAAACATAAAATCAGTTACATTACATTAGCTTGGTTAAAATTATGAATATTTAAATGGTCTCTAGCACCATAATAAACTGCAGGATGCTTTTGATTCATTATTTTTATTCAGACCCTTAATGGCCAGAGCTGCGTAGATACTTACAAATTGTAATCCGTTATTTATTCCAGATTACATGACACAAATTGTAGTCAGTAACACAATCTGTTACATTATACATTTTAGGTAATATAATCAGATTAAAATTTTTGATTTATCTCGTTTATCACATTGATTTAAATAAGATTATTATATTATTATTGTACCATAATGATGTAAAAAAAATTAAAAAGTAAGAAACTATGTTCCATTCATTGTAATTTTACAACATGAAGTGCATTTTACATTATATTATATTATATTATATTATATTATATTATATTATATTATATTATATTATATTATATTATATTATATTATATTATATTATATTATATTATATTATATTATATTGTATTATATTATATTATATTATATTATATTATATCATATCATATCAAGGTCTCCCAAACTAGGATTCGTAAAGGAACTGCAGGGATTTTGTGAGTTTAATGAAAAGCTAACAATTAATTAGATCCAGCAAAAAAAAGAAAAAAAAAAGAAAAAAAAAACATTTTAAAACAAAGTCCCTTTCAAGGGACCCTATTTGCAACACCTCCTGGCAGCTCATACAACACTAAAGGCCATTGCACACTTAGTCCGAAATTTTAATCCAAATTTTTAGCATGTAAAAAAAAAAAATGACCTCACGTTATGTCAATCGTGTTTACACACTGCCTCCGAAACTTTCAGTCATAAAAAAAAAAAAAAAAAACGGATCGGGTTTGATTTTTTTGTGTTTTCACATCCATAGCAAGCATTTTGAGAGGTGTTTTGAGAGTTCAGATCCACTGTACAAGCAAACGGCAAAATCCAGATTTGCGTCTGACAAATTCATCCACTTTGCCTCACAGCACAAAGCACTGAAAAGGTGCTTGTACACTGCGTTCAAGGAAATGATTGGTCTTCTTTATATATGTGGCTCCAGTAACGCTAGCAAAGCATCAAAGTTTACTGACATCCTGAAGTAAACTTTGAATCACCCTGGTTTCTGTGCTTGACGAATTTTTAGGATTACTAATATGAAATAACGCATACGAACATTTCGGACTCAGTGTGCAATGACTTAAAGGCACCATGAATGTTGTTTCTTTTGCTCAAATATCATTTAAAAAGCTTATTTTTCAGTCTTGACCAGCCATTCTCATTTTAAAATCTCTGGGGTACTCAAAGTAAATATATTTAAGGAATAAGGTTTAGATGACAAAAAGTTTTGGAATGCCTGCATTACATGTAAATATAAGAAATATGAATTTGAAAGACAAAAGCTTTCCAAAGACATAATGATACATGGTTAAAAAAAAAAAAAAAAAAAAACTACAGAATAATAATTTAAATAAAAATGAATGTGTTCATCAGTAGTTGATGCAATGTTAAAACACTTTTCAAAGATGAAATGATTTTTGTAAATCTAGTGGTCAAATGCTGTGTTAAAAATTAATGAATTATGAACAATTTATTGCTATTGTGAGAATATGTAATCATGTAATCCATAAAAAGTAACTGTAGTCTGATTATGAGTATTTTAAAATGAAAATAAAAACTCTAATTACAAGTAATTAATTTTTGGAATCTGATTACGTAATCCAGATTACATGTAATTAGTTACTACCCAGATCTATGGCCTTATATGTTTCTAACACATAACATATCTAACATCTAACATATTCACATGATCCTCTGGGAATTTATACATGCATTAATGTGCTATGTATTTCTATAAAACTCAAAGTTAATTCAGAAATGATTGAATTTTGTTTTTATATTACAATTCATAATAAATTGCACAGAAACTACATTCATATAAGTGGAAATATGCATTAAATTCTTTTAGGACTGAATCTCTAATTAGTTTACCTGATGTCACCCTATATTATTCCCTACACAGATCAAGACTGCAACAACATTATAACTATTTTTTGTGAGCTTTTGGGTCTGAGAAATGAACAATAAGAAGATGAATAACTCTACAGTGAACTTCACATCTGAAGCATCTACAGACTCCAAATATGATCCAATTGCGCTAATCACAAACTTGGACATTTGTATGTACAGCATCAATATATTGTTTGGTCTTCCTGCACACTCCTATATAATATGGCTCATCGTCACAGGAACAGGAAGTGGAGTTGCATCAGAGTTCTTTAACCTCAATCTCTCATTTTGTGAGCTTGGTGTCTGTCTGAGCTCCTTGTTATCTGTAATTTGCTATTGTACTTGGCTCTTTCAACTCATAAGATTACTATGTTTTTTCTTAGGACTGCTCATCACTGGTCGTCCTCTGTTTCAGAGTCTGATCTGTGTTGAGCGTTACCTGGCAGTGGTTCATCCTGTAACTTTTCTGAAGTACAAACCTCTCAGATATAGAGTGATCTGTTCCAGTGTGGCCTGGATAATTATTCTTGCCTCTTGTTTGTGTTGCATGTTTACAACTGAGCAATCTAATGAGATATACATATACCTCTTCTCGATTCAGTTTCTTCTCTTCCTCTCCATCCAGTTGTTTTGTCTTGTGGCTGTTCTCAGAGCTCTGAAGCAGTCAGCACCAGGAGAGAGAGTGAGAGACAGAAAAGAAGAAAACCACATGAAGAGAAGAGCATTTCATCTCATTCTAACAACTACTGTGACTATGTTAATTATATATATACCACTTATTGTCTCAGGATTTATTTTTATTTTTATGCATTGGTATATTTCGTACCTTTTTTCTTTCGGTTTCTCATGTTTTATTCTGGCTGGTTTTGTTCAGCCTGTTCTTTATCTGCACAGGGCTGGAAAACTTTCCTTCATTTGTAATCCATAAAACATTCAGTTATTTAATTGTCGTAAGTTCAGTACAGAACACATATTTTGAAAAGCTTCATTTGTTTACTTGTATGAACATGCTATATGTAATTAATATTCTGTTTATTTAGAGCAATCCTACACCTTACTGATTTACTTATGCATATCATTGACTGTCTCATTGTACATTCAGATTAACTCTATTTTGTGTGTGTTTATTACATAATATTGTGTGTGTATGTGTTTTCCAATTTGAGGACAGTCACAAGGACTATTTCATTGAATCTGGAATTCCATCACACACACACATATTGTGTACAGTATACATTTTTCATTTGACAAGTATTAGAGATATACATTTGCATAGTAGATGCTTAATGTATTGCACCTGTGCAGGTCGGTTTTAGATTTATGAAAGCTTTTTAAGATTACTTTTTTAGCCAAAAAAAATCTAACTAATGTTACAATATATAATAATAGTTTTGCCGTAAATAAAGGGTTGTATAATGTAAAACCGTGACCGTTACATTGCTTCTTGCACATTTTGCGGACATTGCAAAGTAAAAATGTCTATTGAATGGACATGGCACCATAGTTTTATCACTTTACAGTGTCGTAATGTACATCTTTTTGCAGACTTTACAGTTTAATGAGTGGGTAGATGACATCAAGCAACACGAGGTTAGCTGCACTAAAAACAAATGTATGGGTTTTTGTCCTCAAAATGGTAAGAGGCTCAGCACACATAAGTTTAGTATTTCACACACATTATTTTAACTTAAAGGAGAAGTTCAATTACAGAACAAAAATTTACAGATAATTTTCTCACCCCCTTCAAGATGTTCATGTCTTCTCTCCATATAGTGGACTTCTATGGTGCCCCTGAGTTTGAACTTCCAAAATGCAGTTTAAATGCAGCTTCATGGGGCTCTAAACAATCCCAATCGACGATGAAGGGTCTTATCTAGCAAAACGATTGATTATTTATTAAAAAATAACTAATTTTCCCCTCCTACTTCAAAATCACCCTACATCTCTGCAGAAGTATCAATCCAGTGTTTACAAAGTGAACGTGCAAAGAAGATCAAATGCCCTTTAGAAGGAAAAAAATGGTAAAACAGCAATGTAGGACGATTTGGAGAAGGAAATGAGAAGGGAGTTTTTCGACCTACCCTAACTGTCATGAACCAGAATACACAGAGTTTAGAGTTCAGGTAGATAAGACAAGCATTTGGGGTTTAAAAGTATGGAAATTGTCTTTTTCCCCCCAGAAAATAACCGCTGGATTTTGCTCCCTTCTTCCTCAGCTGGGATTGTTCAGAGCCCTTTGAAGCTGCATTTAAACTGCATTTTTGGAAGTTCAAACTCAGGGGCACCATAGAAGTCCACTATATGGAGAATTTTTTATTTTTTTATTGAGATCAGAGAAACGGACATATGAATAAATTACTGGGCTCCTGACTGATTGGTTGATTCATTCATCCATTACTGTTTTCCCAATCAACTGTTTTAATCCAATTTTTTTTTTTTTTTTTTTGCGATTTTAAAACAAAACTGATGAGGGTACATATATATGGTGAAGTTTGTGGGATTTACCGGGATTCACTCGTTAAAAAAAAAATGTTTATAGAGGAAAACATTTCATGATTTCTCTCCATATAGTGAACTTCTATAGTGCCCCTGTGTTTGAACTTCCAGTTTAAATGGTCTTTTCATAAATATTTGCATATGTGATGTTTTATGTGATGTGTAGAAGATGAAGTCATGCACATCAATTCTAATGACAGCGTCAAAGTCAGTGTACAAAAACACAACACAAAGTTGTATACATCCAGAGAGGCTGGACATTCACTCTTCATGTGACAAACGTTAATAATTTCTTGCTTTCAACTCAATAATATTCCATTTTGCTGTGAGTATTATGTATTGTATAAGATTTATGAGCATTTAAGATGGTTAAACATTAAAATAAAACAGGGTTAAGATTTACTATCTAATACATTTTAAAATGGCTTTATGCATTCTCTTGTATTATTCAGATATTTAGCTGTTGTGTAAAGCAGATATACTCACTGTGGAGTATTAAAGTGACAAGTACTGAGATGACCTGAAATGTTAGATATTTAATATCGAAACATTACTGTTTTGTGGACTGTTTGACTGTTTTTATATAGGCCCATTTATTTCTTGAGCTGAGCTGAGCTAAGAAGACAAACACAGGAGAGATGAATAACTCTACAGTGAACTTCACCACACTTGAAACATCTACAAACTCTACTACTCAATCTATTGGACTACTGGATTTTTGTCTGTTTAGCTTTGGTTTGTTGACTGGTCTTCCTACACACTGCTATGTTATATGGCTCATCATCACAGGAACAGGAAATGGAATTGCATCAGAATTCTTCATCCTCAATCACTTTGTTTCTGAGATTGGTAACTGTCTGTTATGTTTCTTTGAAGCAATGGCAATGTGGTTTTCATGTCTCAAGATAGTATCAAATTTCTTGAAAGGACTAGGCATCACTGGACGCCCTCTGTTTCAGTGTCTGATCTGTGTTGAGCGTTATCTCGCAGTGGTTCATCCCGTAAGCTTTCTAAAGTTCAGACCTCTCAGATATAGAGTGATCTGCTGTACTTTGGCCTGGATAATTATTTTTTGTTCGTGTTTGTGCAGCATCTTCCTTTTAACATTGTCATATTCTGTTGTATATACATGGTTCTTCACACTGCAATTTCTCCTCTTTTTCTCCACCCAGTTGTTTTGTCTTGTGGCTGTTCTCAGAGCTCTGAAGCAGTCAAGACCAGGAGAGAAAGGGAGAGAGAGGGAGGAGAAAAACCCCATGAAGAAAAGAGCATTTTATCTCATTCTAATAACTACTCTGTGCATTGCTATTATATATGTGCCATATATAATAATGGGATTTTCTTCCATTTTGACTCATCAGTCGAATAAGGAACTCTATTCTTTTAGTTATGTTTGTTATGTCCTGGCTGGTTTTGTTCAGTCTGTTCTTTTTCTACACCGAGCTGGAAAACTGCCCTGCCTCTGTTCCTCATAAATCCTGTTTATTTTATGAAGTACTAGATGAAAGGGAACATTTGCAAGTAAAATCCTTGACTATCCCATTCTAAATCTATTCTGTGTGTTTTAATATATTGTAATGTATTATGACCCATAGTTACAAATAATCTAATGAAATTATCTTTAAAAGCATTGAAAGCTTGTTAAGTGTTAAGCATTTAACAAACACCTTTCCAATCAAAAACAAAATGCATTTTTCTCCCGTTTACTCAAGACTTTCCATTGTTTTCAAGTTACTCTTGTACCTTTAAAATTTGCATATCTGATGTTTTGTGTGATGTATTGTGTAGCAGATGAAGTCCTTCACATATATTCTTGTGGCAGCTGTGAAGTCAGACTACAAAACGCAGCACAGAGATTTATATATCCATCGAAACTGGACATTCAGTCTTTAGGTGATAAATTTATGATTCATTTTCTTGCTCAACATGTTTATTGCATAAAGTCTATGAGAATGTAAGATGGTTCTACTTTTAAATAAAACAGGTGTGATATCTACGTACATTTTAAAATGTGGTAAGAATGTGCAAAGACAGTTAATGAAAATGTAATTAAAACTTAGAATTTGAATGTAAATATAGACTGTATTTGAATTAATAGAGCTATTTCATGTTGTGAATTAATTTAAGTAATATTCAGTTGCATTTATTCTATGTCACTTGGATGTGAAGTGACTTGCATTAAAATTACCTGGCTATAAATGTTATATATTTAAAATTACACACGTTTCGAAAAGTAACGTTGGTTTGTTTAACACAGCCTGAAATTGATCTCCTTGTTTCCATTGATCACAGCTACTATATTAATTAAAACATCTTTCTGGAGGTTTCGAGCGGGGAAGACAAAAACAGAGAAGATGAACAACTCAACAGTGAACTTTACCCCACCGAAATCATCTACAAACTGCACAACTCAATCCGTCGGGCTAATGGAAAGTCTGAACCTTTACATGTACGGCATCAATTTCATGTTTGGTCTTCCTACACACTCTTATGTTATATGGCTCATCATCACAGGAACAGGACGTGGAGTTGCGTCAGAGTTTTTCATCCTCAATCTCTCTGTTTGTGAGATTGGTAACTGTCTAAATAGTTTATTTTGTATAATCATTACATTTATTAGGTTTTCACACCTCGCTACTTTAATAGAGTTTTTGTCAGGACTCGCCATCACTGGGCATCCTCTGTTTCAGTGTCTGATTTGTGTTGAGCGTTACCTGGCAGTGGTTCATCCTGTAACCTTTCTGAAGTACAAACCTCTCAGATATAGAGCGATCTGCTGCACTGTGGTCTGGATAATCACTCTTGGCTCCTGTTTCTGCTGCATGTATACTATAAACAAAGCTTATATTTATACATGGTTCTACTCGCTGCAGTACCTGCTCTTCCTCTTCATCCAGTTGTTTTGTCTTGTGGCTGTTCTCAGAGCTCTGAAGCAGTCAGGACCAGGAAAGAGAGGGAGAGAAAGAGAGGAGGAAAACCATATGAAGAGAAGAGCATTTTATCTTATTTTAATAACTAGCGTGACCATGGTTATTATTTATGTGCCATTCACGATCACAGGATTCTCTCACATTCTTGCACAACGTAAAACTGATGACCTTTTTGCTTTTAGCCTCATTTGTAATGTGCTGGCCTGTTTTGTTCAGCCTGTTCTTTATCTGTACCGGGTTGGAAAGTTTTCCTTGTTGGAAAACCTTCCAAATAGATGTATGACTCATTAGAATCATTTTTCTTGCTCTTCCCTGTTTTTATTCTGTGCATTATATTACATTATCAAGATGGTTTACTGTGTGTATGTAAATAAAGCATTGTAAGCGTAATTGTCTATCCTTTTTTTTTTCCCTGTTCCAATGTTTATTCAGATTTATTCAAAATTTTTACTTTTAAGATTTGCATACCAGATGTTTTGTGTGACGTGTATCAGATAAAGTCATGCACATATATTTCTGTGAAAGCTCTGAATTCAGTCAAAAAAACAAAACAGCACAGAGATTTATATACATTCAGAGAGACTCAGCTTTCACTCCTCAGGTTACAAACTTCTCTTAAACTTACTAAACACATACTAAACGTCATTCAACTACTTTTCATCATTGTCTGTTCATTTAAGACTGTGTGTGATTGAGACAAAGCTTCAGATTGAAATATTTAACTCTTGAACTTGAGATATTGTGTTGTGTTTAGTAGGGACAGCAGCTAAATATGAAATCAGTTCAGATGCTTTTGATTCAGTATTTTAATGGAAATAACATTCATTATGATCTTTATGGTCTTTATGTTTTTCCCTCTAATACATACACATGATCATCTAGGAATCATACATTCACTATTGTGCTCTGTATTTCTAAGAGACTTAAAGTTAATTCATAAATGACTAAATATATTGTTTTTATATTGCACCTCATTGCAAAGTAGACTATTGAATTTTGTGCTTTTCTGGCCTGATTGACCTGATATCACCTCACACTCTTCCCTCCATAGATTACAATACAATAGGTTGCAATATTTTTAACATTTTTGTGAGAAGATGAATAACTCTACAGTGAACTTCACATCGGAAACATCTACAAGCTTCTTACAAGATGCATTTGGAGAAATTACCAACCTAGTCATTTGTACATGCATCATCAGTATCTTGTTTGGTCTTCCTACACACTTCTATATTATATGGCTCATCCTCACAGGAACAGGAAGTGGGGTTGCATCAGATTTTTTCAATCTCAATCTCTCGTTTTGTGAGATTGGAATCTGCCTGAACTCTTTGTTATCTGTAATTTATTATTACACTAGGCTGTCACATATGATAAGCTTAGGATGGTTTTTATTAGGACTGTTAATCACTGGTCGTCCTCTGTTTCAGTGTCTGATCTGTGTTGAACGTTACCTGGCAGTGGTTCATCCTGTAACCTTTCTGAAGTACAAACCTCTCAGATATAGAGTGATCTGCTGCACTGCAGGCTGGATAATTACTCTTGGCTCCTGTTTGAGCTGCATGTTTACTAACCAGTTTAAATATGTTTATATATACTTCTACTTGTTTGCGTTTCTCCTCTTCTTCTCCATCCAGTTGTTTTGTCTTGTGGCTGTTCTCAGAGCTCTGAAGCAGTCAGGACCAGGAGAGAGAGGGAGAGAAAGAAAAGAGGAAAACCACATGAAGAGAAAAGCATTTCATCTCATTTTAATAACGACTGTGACAACGTCTATTATATATGTCCCATATATTGTTTCTGCAATCTCTTTTATTCTTATGCAATGGTTTATTGTGGACTTTTTTTCTGTTGGTTTGTTTTGTTTTATTCTTGCTGGTTTTGCTCAGCCTGTTCTTCATCTTCACCGGGGTGGAAAACTCTGCTGCCTTTGTTCATCATATTACTAAGTTCATATACTGAACATTTGTTTTTAAATATTTCATTTATAAGATATTGTTTAGTTTCAAATCAAAATTCGTATTGAAGCTGATATATTCAGATAAATCGGTTAGCTCCTGAGGAAGCCTATATAATGTATATAGCCGTCTTACCTCTCATTCCTATCTTAACCAGATAGGCCAAAATATGAATTCCTCTATGTCTCTTAACATGCTACGGTGGATCGATGTGATTTAATGTTCTGTTTATTTAGAGATATCCTCCACCTCATTGGTTTATTATTTCATTTTGCCTGAAATAACATTATAAACGAATACTGTACATCTTTCATTCGACAGATGTTAGATATATATTTGCATAGCCAGTGTTAAATGTGTTGCACCTGTGCAGGCTAGATTCAGATTTATGAAGGCTGTTTAAGAAGACTGATGTTTTTGGCTATCAAACTAAGATTATATAACAATAATTATTTGTGTAAGCATTAGTATTAGTTAAGTGTCAGATGATGAATTTTGTTAGGAAAACAATTTAAGTTTAATGTAATGTTAAAGTCATAGATTATCAGATGAAATTGCTAAACAACATTAAATACATAAACTTCGCTATAGAGCACCATTTTGTGGGTCAAGTCTTGCATTTAAGCTTTGAATTATGTCACATAATGATTATTATGATTATGAAACAGATAATTATTAAAATATGTTTTTAATGTTAATAAATTGTGGTATAAGCATTCAAAAATGTGACTGGTGATATTTATTCACAATGATGTTCTCCATGTATGAGACTCAAGAAACAAAAAACAAGCAGGTAAGTTCCTGGAGGAGTGAATGTTTTTCTTTTCTTTTCTTTTCTTTTCTTTTCTTTTCTTTTCTTAAATTACATATTTTTGTATATACTGGACACTTTTAGTGCATTTGTCAAACCTTAACCTTTTTTTCTAAATGGTTCCATAAAGAACCTTTAACATCTGAAGAACATTTCTGTTTCACAAAAGGTTCTTTGTGCCAAATAAGGTTCTTCAGATTATAAAAAGGTAAGCAAGTAATTGTTCCTTAAAGAACCTTTGACTAAATGGTTCTTTGTGGCATCGCTGTGAAGAACCTTTTGAAGCACCTATAATTTTGGAGTTGTTAATGAGATTAGAATGTTGAAATATTAGCTTAAACTGTTAAGTCTTATTAACTGAGAATCTCCCATTGTAATCATAATTTTTGTGAAAAGGAATAAAACTCATTGGTGATTTATAGCCACTTGCCATTTCAGCTGGAAACTGCAAGAATTATACAATACAATAATGTATTTGCTTTGGCAGAGTTTGTCTAGTGAGACCATGTTGCAGCTTCCACATCTAAAACAATTTATTATTATTATTACTGGTCACTGGGGTGCCTCAGGGATCAGTTCTTGGACCCCTACTCTTCTCCATATACACTACATCTCTGTGCCCCATCATACATGCACATGGCTTCTCCTACCATTGCTATGCTGATGACACAACTATCTTTCATTCGAACCAGATGATCCACCGGTAGCTGCACGGATCTCAGGCTGCTTGGCGGATATCTCTGCATGGATGAAGGAACACCATCTACAGCTCAATCTAGCAAAGACGGAACTCCTTATCTTTCCTGCCACTGCATCTTTACAACATGACTTCTCCATCCAGTTAGGTTCATCAACAATTACCCCATCGACCTCAGCCAGAAATCTGGGTGTAATCTTTGACGACCAATTGACAATTAAAGACCACATAGCTAAACTGCTCGATCTTGCAGGTTTGCATTGCACAACATCAGAAAGATCAGGTCCTTCCTAACAGAGCATGCTGCACAACTCCTCGTCCAGGCCCTGGTCATTTCCAGGCTGGACTACTGCAATGCTCTTTTAGCCAGTCTTCCAGCATGTACAATCAGACCTCTACAAATGATTCAGAATGCAGCAGCACGGCTCTTCAATGAGCCCAAAAAGGGCTCACACCTCTCTTCATATCTCTGCACTAGCTACCAGTTACAGCACGCATCAAATTCAAGACACTGATGCTAGTATATAAGACAGCCACCGGCTCATCACCTGCCTACCTCCATTCACTACTATGAATCTACACTCCCTCCAGAAGTCTGAGATCCTCTAGTGAAAGTTGCCTCATTGTACCACCACAGAGAGGTATTAAATCACTTTAAATCACTATCCGGAATGCAGACTCCTTAACAGCTTTCAAGGTACTGCTGAAAACCCATCTTTTTCAGCACTATGTGACTCTATAAAAATAAATAAATGTTCTCCTCTCTTCTTGATCCTCCCTTTCTAGCCTCTTCTCCTCTCTTTCTTGATCTTCCCCTTCTAGCCTGCACTCTTCTAACAACGCCTGATATATGCTATTTTTGAGCACTTCCTATGTTGATCTGCCTCCTTAGGATGAATCACTTGTTGTATTCCCAAATTTAAGTCGCTTTGGATAAAAGCATCTGCTAAATGAATAAATGTAAATGTAATGTATTATTATTATTGTTGTTGTTGTTGTTGTTGTTGTTTATACATATGTCTTTTTCATAAATATTTTCATATATGATGTTTTATGTGAAGTGTGCAGATGAAGTCATGCACATAAAACAGCTGCAAAGTTAGTCTACAAAACACAGCACAGAGATTTAAAAAGACATTCACTATTCAGGTGATAACTTTCTTATTATTTTCTTGTTTCCAGCTTAGAATTATACTGCTTTAGTGTAACGGGGACTCTGGGAAGCGTGTAAGATCCAGATGCGAGCTTTATTTAACACAGCGTAGTCAAGACAGGCAGGGTCGATCTCCAAACAAACAGTAACACGAAGGCAAGACAAAAGCGTAATCCAGTAATCAGGCAGAACGTCAAAATCCAGTGAGCAGTCCGAAAGTAACAAATAAACAAGGCTATGAAACTAAGACAAACTATGGCAATGGCAAAATAACTATGACTATGACAAAGAAACAAAACCGTAGAAAAATAACAAAACAGGGCAATGAAACTGGATAAACGCTTAGTTGAGTCCGCACAGCAAAACAATACTTCGTGAGGGCCTGTTTGGCATGGCCCTCCTTAACAGTCAGTGCATGGGTGAGGGCTCCCTCTGCTGGCGTGGCGTTACATTAAGGCTTATGAGCATGTAAGATTAATTACTTAACTAGGTTAAACTAATAGATTATATAAGGTAAATGTATAAATTCTTTATTTGATTGAATAGAATCACTTCGTGTTCAAAAGTATTACATGGTGTTCCTGTTATATTACTCAGTTATTGAGGTGTTGAGCATGGAGTTGTTACTCATGGTGGATTAAAGTGACCTGCATTAAAATGACCTTTATTAGATTGATTAACACTGAAACATTTCTGTTGCATGAACTGTTTGACTGCTTGAAAATCTTTATATTTAATGGATGACTCTTCCTGTTGAACACTTGCCCTTTTTATAGGATTACTTATTTCTTGAGTTTCTGAGCTGAGAAGACAAACACAGACGAGATGAATAACTCTAATGTGAACTTCACCACACCTGAAATATCTGAAATAACTCCACAACTCAATCCGTTGGACTTACAGACATTTGTTTGTTTTGCTTCAGTTTGTTCTTTAGTCTTCCTACACTGTAAAACGTTTTTACCAGATTCAACTTAAAAACCTAAGTTCAGCAGCTGCTTTAAGTTTTTAAGTTAAATCAGCTTAAAACTACAAGTCATTTTAACTTATTACAATACAAATGAGTTTATTTATGAGTTTAAATGACTTACTGAAAGTTGATTTAACTTACAATCTTAAGGCAGCTGATAAACTTAAGTTTTTAAGTTGATACTGGTGAAAACTTTTTACAGTGTACATACTCCTATGTTATATGGCTCATCATTACAGGAACAGGAGGTGGAGTTGCATCAGAGTTCTTTAACCTTAATCTCTCTGTTTGTGAGATAGGTAACTGCCTTAATGTTATACATCTACTACTGTCGTTTTTGTGTTCGAGTCTCAAGATAATAACACTTTTTTTTACAAGGAGTTGAACTCACAGGCCATTGTTTGATTCAGTGTCTAATATGTGTTGAGCGTTACCTGGCAGTGGTTCATCCTGTAACCTTCCTGAAGTACAAACCTCTCAGATATAGAGTGATCTGTTGCACTGTGGCCTGGATAATCGCATATAACTCCTGTTTCTGCTACATGTTTATTTTAATCTCAAATTACAATCATGCATATACATGATTCTCCTCAACGCAGTTCCTCCTGATCCTGTCTATCCAGTTGTTTTGTCTTGTGACTGTTCTTAGAGCTCTGAAGCAGTCAGGACCATCAGAGAGAAAGAAAAAGGAGGAAAACCACATGAAGAGAAGAGCATTTTATCTCATTCTAATAAGCACTCTGAGCATTACTATTATATATGTGCCATATATAATCATAGGATTCTCTTTCATTTCGACTAAGCTGTTTATTAAAGAACTCCTTTCTTTCAGTCACTTCTGTTATATACTGTCTAGTTTTGTTCAGCCCGTTCTTTTTCTGCACCGATCTGAAAAATGGTACTGTCTCTGTTCCCCATAAATCATGTGTAGTTTTACAAAGTACTAAATGAAAGGGAACATTTTAAAGTAAAGTCCTTGACTGTCCCATTCTAAATATACTCTGTGTGTTTTAAATGTAGTTGTTCTGTGCATTAAAACCCATGGGTTACAATTTTTTTTTTCATGCATTAAAAATAAGTAAAGCAATGTAAGCATTCAACATTGTATTTCTTCTTGTTAACGCAGACAAGATTATTTTTAAATTAACTATTTAATTTTAATATTTGAATATGTGATGTATATGTGACATGTAGCAGATGAAGTCATACATATTCTTGTGGCAGCTGTGAAGTCAGTCTAAATACAAAGCATAGAAATTTAGACGTGAACAGGCATACTGGAAATTCCCTCTTCAGGTGAAACAGTGTTCCAACCAATCAGCGTCAGGGGTTTGGTGTTGTGGACTTTCGCTCCGCCTCCCTCACATCCCTGCACCAGTAGGAAAGTCCACAACACCAAACCCCTGACGCTGATTGGTTGGAACACTGTTTGTTTATCTGTGGAAAGGTTGGTAGTGCCGATTGTTTTTTTGGCATATCTCGGACCCTAGGCTGACCAGAGAGACGCGGTTTTTTTCACAGACAATTTATGGGGCAGGCAGCGAGCGGATCGTGATGAAAGGTCAGCTGAATTTGACACTTTATGTTTCAGGCTAGAAATCGCTGATACAACCTTTAATGTTGGATGCTTTTCTCTCATGCTATTTGGATGTATCAAAGTGACTTGCGCAAAACTGACTGGCTGTAAATGTTAGATATTTATTATGAAAATTACACACTGTTACACACTGTTTTTTTTTTTTTTCACTTCTACTGTAGTTTCCTACTAATCACAGCGGCTGTATTTATTTACACATTTTCTACATTTTTGATCCGGGAAGACGAAAACAGAGAAGATGAACTACTCTACAGTGAACTTCACCACATCTGAAACATCTACAAACTTCACAACTCACTCCATCGGGGTAGTGGAAAGTCTGAACATTTGTTTGTACACCATTAGTTTTCTGTTTGGTCTTCCTACACACTCCTATGTGATCTGGCTCATTGTCACAAGAACAGGAAGTGGAGTTACATCAGAGTTCTTTATCCTCAATCTCTCTGTTTGTGAGATTTGTAACTGTCTGAATAGTTTGTTCTGTATGTTTAATATATTCATTTGGTTTTCCGATCTCGCAACATTTTTGTTAGGACTTGCCATCACTGGTCGTCCTCTGTTTCAGTGTCTGATTTGTGTTGAGCGTTACCTGGCAGTGGTTCATCCTGTAACCTTTCTGAAGTACAAACCTCTCAGATATAGAGTGATCTGCTGTGGTCTGGATAATCACTCTTTGCTCCTGTTTCTCCTGCATGTTTACTATTGTCTTGTTTAATATTTATGTATGGTTCTTCTTGCTGCAGTACTTGCTCTTCATCTCCTTTCAGTTGTTTTGTCTTGTGGCTGTTCTCAGAGCTCTGAAGCAGTTAGGACCAGGAGAAAGAGGGAGAGAAAGAGGGGAGGAAAACCACATGAAGAGAAGAGCGTTTTATCTTATTCTAATAACTACTGTAAGCATGGTTATTACTTATGTGCCATTTACTGTCTCAGGATTCTCTTTCATTTTGACACAACATTATATGAAGGAAATTTTTACTTTTAGCTTTATTTGTAATGTGCTGGCTGGTTTTGTTCAGCCTGTTCTTTATCTGAACCGGATTGGAAAACGTTTGTGTCTTCACTCTCCATAAAACATTCATTTTTAAAATCTTGTGCTTCCTTTTTTAACTTTCAAATGACTTTCCCCATTGTTTCATGATCCTGTTAATGTAATGTATGTAGAGAGATTCATCATTAATTATATTCTAAGTGTGTTGTTTTATGTGATTTATATGATGAATAAACAGCTCCATTTATAAACCTTTTTTTATTTATTTATTTGAATGTCACCCATCACACCCATTTATGTTGAATTTTAAAAATGTGTTGCACCTGTGCAGGCCAGTTTGAGATTTATGACTATTGTTTGAGAAGACTGACCATGTATTTTGTGTCAACCTTAATGACATTAAATGTTATTTATAGGTTGCTTGGTGATTTTAATCTCAAGTCAAAGTAAGCCAGTCATGCCTGATGATAAATTATAAAACAACAAATAGTTAATGAGCACAATGTTGTATTCTTCAAAGAGACGTATGAGTTTTTTAGACAATTAAATTTAATTAAATTTTTCTTTTTTTTCCATGTACTATATCACTGTCACTGTCACAGCCCTTGAACTGTATGCCTTGGTTTTTCCCAATGTTTCTCCCAATGTTGGACTGTTTGTATTGGTTTCTCCCATGCCCATATTTGGTTCTTCCAGTTTATTAGCGTCTGTCCATCACCTGTCCTTGTAATTAGCACCCCTTTATACATTGTTTTATATCCTTGTCTGGCTACTATTGTTACCTACACTCTTAAAAATAAAGGTGCTTCAAAAGGTTCTTCAAGCAATGCCATAGAAGAATAATTTTTGGTTCCACAAATAATTATTTAGTCAAAGGTTCTTTAACATTTTCTTGCTTACCTTTTATAATCTGAAGAACCTTATTTGCCACAAAGAACCTTTTGGGAAACAGAAAGGTTCTTCAGATGTTAAAGGTTCTTTATGGAACTATTTAAATGTTCTTCTATGGCATCGTGAAGCACCTTTATTTATAAGAGTGTACTGTGTGCGTGAAGGTTTCAGTGTCCTTGTCTGTTTCCCTGTCTGAGGATTTTATTAAAGACTTTACATTTACTCCTATGTCATGACAATCACATTATGGTTATTTATGTTCCAATGCTTATTTTTCAAATACATTTTTTACTTTAACATTTGCATATCTGGTGTTTTATGTGACGTGTAGCCAAGCTCATATATTTATGTGAATTCAGCCTACTAAACACAGCACAGAAATTTATATGCATCCAGAGAGACTGGACATTAGATTGAAATCTAGGTCATTTATAAATATAATAGAATGGATTTGATCTTCCGTGTATGAGATTAAACAGTATTTAATTTGCATTTGCACTTCTTTCATCCTGTAGATCACATCAGCAATATTATTAAATATTTTGAAGTTTTGAGCTGAGAGGATGAATCACTCCACAGTAAACTTTACCACACCTGAATCATCCACGACTTATTACTTTGGGCAAGTAGACAGTCAGGGAATAAGTGTCTTCAGCATCAGTTTGCTGTTTGGTCTTCCCACACACTCCTATATTATATGGCTCATCATCACAGGAGCAGGAAGTGGAGTTGCATCAGAATTCTTCAACCTCAATCTCTCTGTTTGTGAGATTGGTAACAGCCTCAATGCAATGTTCGGGATATTGTCGTTTTTCTTTTCAAATTTTACAATGTTAACAAATTTTTTGCAAGGACTAGGCGTCACTGGACGTCCTCTGTTTCAGTGTCTGATATGTGTTGAGCGTTACCTGGCAGTGGTTCATCCTGTAACCTTTCTGAAGTACAAACCTGTCAGATATAGAGTGATCTGCTCCATTGCGACCTGGATAATCACTCTTGGATCATGTTTATTTTGCATGTTTATTTTACTCTCATTAAACATAATACCATATGTGTGGTTCCTCTCACTGCACTTCCTTCTCTTCCTCTCCATCCAGTTGTTTTGTCTTGTGGCTGTTCTCAGAGCTCTGAAGCAGTCAGGACCAGGAGAGAGAGGGAGAGAAAGAAAAGAGGAAAACCACATAAAGAGAAGAGCATTTTATCTCATTCTGATAACAACAATGAACATGTTTATATTGTATGTGCCATTTACTGTCACAGGATTCTTTGTCATTCTAACGAACCAGAATTTTCTTGACTTTTGGTTTCCTGCTTGTCTTTGTTATATACTAGCTGGTTTTGTACAGCCTGTTCTTTATTTACAACGGGCTGGAAAACTCTTCTGTCACTGTTCATCATAAAACATGATAATTGTAGACTCTTAACTTTAAAGGTGCTTTGAAGGGTTCTTCAAGCGATTCCATAGAAGAACCATTTTTGGTTCCACAAAGAACCATTCAGTCAAAGAACCATCTTTTTCTTACCTTTTATAATCTGAAAAACCTTCTTTCGTACAAAGAACCTTTTGCGAAACTGAAAGGTTCTTCAGATGTTAAAGGTTCTTTATGGAACCATTTAGACAAAAAAAGGTTCTTCTATGGCATCGTGAAGCACCTTCATTTGTAAGAGTGTAATGCTTTACATTAAATAACTAAACCTTGTTTTATCTTTTTAGTAGCACAAAACTGTATTAATAGATTTAATGCTTAGACCGTTGCAGTTTAAAATTGCTCAGAACATGTGTTTAGTTTGATATATGTTTGTCTTTTTGAACATTTTGTTTAGAATATATATTTGCATATTTGGTGATGAATGTGACATGCAGCAGATCTTTCACATATTCTTGTGACAGCTGTGAAGTCAGTACACAAAACACAGCACAGATGTAT
Organism: Garra rufa; assembly: GCF_049309525.1. Lineage (NCBI taxonomy): Eukaryota > Metazoa > Chordata > Actinopteri > Cypriniformes > Cyprinidae > Garra > Garra rufa. The sequence continues at coordinate 34,900,629 of NC_133379.1, forward strand.
AGGCTATACATTCAGAGAGACTGGGCATCCACTCTTCAGGTGATAAAACTCTTCTTATAAACTTAAGATTATATATGACTAGCCAATATTATTGTTTTAATTAATACAACATTATACTAAAGTTGTTTTTATCTAGAAGTACAGAATGTTTAAAACCATGTAAAAATCATACTTTAAATCCTTTATTTGTTGACTTTTTTTGAATAACCACTATAAATGATTGTGTTTTGCAAGGTTTTCATCAGTCTAGCAAATTGTGCTTAAAAGAACGGAATCATGTTAGCTGTTCTGTAAAACTATGAAATCAGTTAGGATAATTTGCATTTTTCAGTACTTTTTTTACAGACTATAACTATGTCATAGTGATACATTATGGTCTTTATATGTTTCTGTGAAATATATTCACATCAAGATTATCAAGTTAGTTCACAACTGTATTTATTTATACAACAAATTAGAAATTACATCCATAATAGCAAATTATATTTAAATTATCGAATCTTTAAGAATTAACCTGATTGGCACAGTTTTCCTGACATCACTCTACTCTTTTCCTCTTATAGAAGCAAAATTAATACCAGTTTTGTGGACAATCACAGAGATGAATTACTCTACACTGAACCTCACCAAATTTGAAACATCTACAAACTCCACAACTAATTTAATTGGGGTAATGACCATCCTGGATGTTTATATGTACAGCCTCAATGTTTTGTTTGGTCTTCCTCTGCAATTCTATGTTATATGGCTCATCGTCACAGGAACAGAAAGTGGACTTGCATCAGAGTTCTTCATCCTCAATGCCTCCGTGTCTGAGATTGGTGTTTGTCTGAGTTTTTTGCTATTTGTATTTAAATATTTTACTCGGTTTTCACACCTAATGAGGTTAGCATGGTTTTTATTAGGACTACTCGTCACCGGACGTCCTCTGTTTCAGTGTCTGATCTGTGTTGAGCCTTACCTGGCAGTGGTTCATCCTGTAACCTTTCTGAAGTACAAACCTCTCAGATATAGAGTGATCTGCTGCACTGTGGCCTGGATAATTATTCTTGCCTCTTGTTTGTTCTGCATGTTTACAACAGTGCAATTTAAATATCAGATGTACATACATTTCTACTCGATTCAGTTCCTGATCTTCCTCTTCATCCAGTTGTTTTGTCTTGTGGCTGTTCTCAGAGCTCTAAAGCAGTCAGGACCAGGAGAGAGAATGAGAGAGGAGGAAAACCACTTAAAGAAAAGAGCATTTTATCTAATTCTAATAAGTACTGTGACTATGACTATTATATATATGCCATTAATTATCTCAGGATTCTATTTCATTCTTACGCAACACTTTATTGGGGACCTTTTTTCTTTAGGTTTGTTTTGTTTTATTCTGGCTGGTTTTGTTCAGCCTGTTCTTTATCTGCGTCGGGCTGGAAAGCTTTCCTGGCTTTGTTGTTCTTAGCACATTACATAATTTATTGCATTGTAAGAGAGATGTAAGAGAGATTCTCCATCTTACAGTTGTATGTATAAAACCCTTGACTGTTTTTTGACTGTTTCATACTACTGTATATATAGGCTACACATCTGACACTAAATATTTGCATAGCACGTGTTAAATGTGTTGCACCTGTGTAAGCTAGAGAGATGAGGATTGGAAAGACATGCTGTTTTAGCATAAACAAATATCATGTATCAATAATTTGTTGCTGTGTCAACCTTCATGTAGTTATTTGGTAAGTTAGTGGTTGACAATTTTTGTTCAAAACAATTTTAAGGCAAAATGAGTTTAATTGTACCTGATGAAATAACAAAATATCAAAACATGTTATCAAATAGTCATTTTTTGCATTCATGTAACTAAAGCATTATCAGTGCTCAAAAATTTGACTGGCTTCTAAACTAAATTTATTTCAGTTTTCCAGTGTGTTTTCAGTGACACCAGTTCCAGCTCTCATGATATTTTTTTCCTCTTCCAGTTTACATAAATAATACCATCTTCTTCAAACTCATTCTTACTTTTGATATTTGCATATCTGATGTTTAATGTAAGGCGTAGCATATGACGTCATGCACATATTATATTCCTGTGCTATCTAATGCAGCACTGCCATTTTTGCATTAATGTAAATGAAGTGTTGTAAGTGTTCAATGTGAAATTTTCCATTGGCAAATTTAGATGCTGTTTTGTGATCCATCTTTTTCAAGTTCATCATTTTCATATCTGGTTCATGCATATATATTCTTATAACAGCTGTGAAGTTAGTGTACAAAACACAGCACAGAGATTTACGCATCCCGAGCGACTGATCATTCACTCTTCTGGTGACTGTTGGCATCTACTTATTATATGTTATAGATTTTCTAAAGTCATTTAATAATATTGGATTGCATTTGTCTTATGTTATTCAGTTGCTTGGGTATTGTGTTGTACAAAATGGCTCACTAAAAGCCTGTAAATATTAGATATTCAGTATTAAAATGTTTATTTGTTTAGAATTGTGTTAAATTACACACTGTTTGAGAACCTTTAAACTTGTTTCATGCAATGCGAATGACATTTTCACAGTAATTTAATTTACATTCATTATATATTCACAAATATTACATTTATGGATTTTTTTTTTTTTTTAACTGAGAAGACGAGCACAAAGGAGATGAATAACTCAACAGTGAACATCACCAAACCCGAAGCATCTACGAACTCCACAACAGATTCCTTTTGGATAGTTGACATAATGAACATTCTTCTGTACAGCATCAGTTTGCTGTTTGGTCTTCCTATAAACTCCTATGTTGTATGGCTTATTGTCACAGGAACGGGAAGTGGAGTTGCATTAGAGTTTTTCCTCCTCAATCTCTCTGTTTGTGAGATTAGTAACTGTCTGAATTGTTTGCTCTCTATACTTAACTGCTGCATTCGGTTTTCACATCTGAAGACATTGACATGGTTTTTATTAGGATTAGGCGTTACTGGTCGTCCTCTGTTTCAGTGTCTGATCTGTGTTGAGCGTTACCTGGCAGTGGTTCATCCTGTAACCTTTCTGAAGTACAAACCTCTCAGATACAAAGTGATCTGCTCCACTGCAACCTGGATAATCACTCTTGCATCTTGCATGTGTTGCGTATTTACTTTAATCTCACACTACATTGCATATCTGTGGTACTTCTCAACACAGTTTCTCCTCTTCCTCTTAATCCAGTTGTTTTGTCTTGTGGCTGTTCTCAGAGCTCTGAAGCAGCCAGGACCAGGAGAGAGAGGGAAAAAGAAAGAGGAGGAAAACCACATGAAGAGACGAGCATTTCATCTCATTCTAATAACTACTCTCACCATGATTATTATGTATGCACCATTTTCTATCTCAGGATTCATTGTCATTTGTAGTCAACAGTATAGTGAGGAACTTTTTTATTTTGGTTTTGTTGGTTTTATTTGTTTTGCAATTGCTGGTGTTGTTCAGCCTGTTCTTTATCTGCACCGTGTTGGAAAACTCTCCTGTCTTTGCTCTCTATAAAACATTCATCCGACTTACCAAGTTAGATTGCTGAACCTGTTTTAACATCTTTGGCATGAACATTGGCCAGTTATTTATTTATAGCTTTTAAATGACTTTTCCTGTTCTTCCATGACATTTAAACATGTTTAAGCTGATGTCATTTAGTGTAACTCTGTTTTTATTTTTTCATATAGTTAAAGATTTATGAAGGTTGTTAAAGATGACTAACTGTATATTTTTAGAATTATATAACAATACTTCTCTCAGTTTAGTGTATTATCTCACTATGATTTTCAAAATTGTCATTTACTGCATAAATGTAAATAAAGTGGAAGCATTCAACATGTTTTCAATATGGAAATACACAGATAACGCCAGTGGTGTATAAAGTACCTGAAAGCCATACTTAAGTAAAAGTACAGACAAAAGTCTTAAAGTATGCAATATTTGTTGTACTTAAATAGTTTAAATCACGAAATTCTCACTTTATTTCTCGCAATTGCAAGTTTATATCACCCAGTTGGGAGAAAAAAGCCTTGAATTGAGTTTGTGTCATGCAATTCTGGGGATTAAAATCTGAAAAAATCAAAAGTCAGAATTATGAGTTTATAAACTTTGTGTTTCATCACAAAAAATTAAGAGGTGAAAGAAAGACAAATTTCTATGCAAATGCAATTTTAAAGGGAAAGAAAATATTTTTTATGAGCAAACACTTTCTAGATAGAAAACAATACATTTGATAGATAAATATTTGATAAAAGTTTTTTTTTTTTCAGTTTTGCAAAATTAAGAAAAAAAAAAACTTTTCTCACAGCTGCGACTTTTACATCTTGCAATTCTGACTGAGATCCTACCTTCTGACTATTTTGTAGTTAGTAACGGATATGCTTCAGAGAAATGTATTGAAGTAAAAGTAGATAGAAAAGTAAAAACTCAAGTAAAGTACATATACTCCCAAAAATTAGTTAAGTACTGTAATGAAGTATTATTGTTATATTACACCACTGGATAACACTACAGTAAGTGTCTTTTCAAATTCACTTTACTTTAATAAATATTTGTTTATTTACTGATTTATGTGATATGCAAAAGAGCAAGTCGTGCACATATTGCATTAGAGAGCTTTACTACCTACCGATTTTCTTGTGAATAAAATCCTTGATTATCTCATTTGACATTCATATGAACTGTTTTCTGGGAAATGTAGTTGTTATTAGCTGGTTATTTGCTGCCCCATCTTGTTTTATGTGATAGATTTTAAAATGTGCAAAAATCATAATAATTTGAAAGCCATCTATAATATTTCCATGCAAACACATGCTTTGTAAGTAAAACACTTTATTTGAATTAAAATACTCATTTCACGTTCTAAAGTCATTTAATATTAGATTGCTTTGTCTTGTGTTATTGAGTTGCTTGCATACAGAATTACACACTGTTTGAAAACTTTTAGTTTTCATACAGTCTGAATTACAAGTGCACTTCTCTCGTACTGTTGATCACAGCTGCAGTGTTTCAGAACTGAGAAGACAAACAGAGAAGATGAATAACTCTACAGTGAATTTTACCACACCTGAAGCATCTCCGAACTCCACAACTCATGCCTTTTGATTAGTGGCCAGACTGGATATTATTCTGTACAGTTTCAATTTGCCATTGGTCTTCCTACACACATATGGCTCATTGTCACGGGAACAGGAAATGGATTTACATCAGGATTCTTCATCCTTAATCTCTCTGTTTGTGAGATTGGTAGACCTGACAACAATAACATGTTTTTTATCTGGACTAGGCATTACTGGTTGTCCTCTGTTTCAGTGTCTGATGTGTGTTGTGCTGTGCAGTGGTTCATCCTGTAACCTTTCTGAAGTACAAACCTCTCAGATATAAAGTGATCGGCTGCACTGTGGCCTGGATAATTATTATTGGCTCCTGTTTGTTGAGCATGTTTTGTTTCATCTCAAATATAGATTATGTATATACATTGTTCTTCTCACCGCAGTTATTCATCATATTCTCCATCCAGTTGTTTTGTCTTGTGGCAAGTCTCAGAGCTCTGAAGCAGTCAGGACCAGGAGAGAGACAGAAAAAGAGAGATGAGGAAAACCACATGACGAGAAGAACGTTTTATATCATTCTATTAAACACTGTGACTGTGTCTATTATATATATTACATTAATTATCTTAGGGATCTCTGTCATTATGACACAACAGATTTTGTAAGCCACTTTTCTATTTTTTTTTTTTTTGTGTGTGTGTGTGTTATGTACAGGCTGGTTTTGTTCACCCTGTCTTTTATCTGCACCAAGCTGGTAAACCATCCTGTCTTTGCTCTACATAAACCTCAGCATGTTTTTTTGTCACATTTGGCTGTAATAGTATCCTCCTTCTGCAGTTACTTATTTCGCCGATAGGTGGCGCCAAGTGACCTTTTCTTTTTAAATCTTTTTAGTCAACCCGATTGGTTCAACCATACTGATTAATAAAGGAAGGAAACATCACTACAGTGTAGGCCCAGCTAGATGCACAATAATTAATTTTTGACCTTGCAAAAAAAAAAAAAAAAAAATGTTATGTCTAAACCGGTAATTAAAAACAAACAAGGTTATTCAACTAAATAGCAAAATTATAACCTGCCTCTTTAAGTTTTAACGCTAAAAGTTGCATGAGCAAGGCAAACAGAGAAACGAAACCAGTCAGGATTACAAAGAGTTTTGAGTATTTTGACTCTACAAAGTGCTCGTTTGATTTAGTAATATAGTGAATTAGAAATGGAAATTCAGTTAGAGTTTATGAATTAGATCAAAACGGAGATATTGAACGTGTGATGGGATTTGTCTCTAGCCACTAGCCACAACTCAATCAACAAACAAAGGATCGAGTGAACGGTAGGACGGTGCAATTCATCTTGCTTTTTTTTTTTTACAAACGACGGTTTTTACATTTCATCCTGATATGGCAGTAGACTGTATTTTTTTTGCATCTGTGGTAATGGTAGTAGTACTGGCCAGCGTTATTGACAGCCGCAGTTAACTGTTGTTTTACAGTGAATTTGTGTGCTGTGAAAGCTTGTAGTTGTGGTTTTACATCGTTCCCTTTCGATACTTTCACTCGTACTGCGTCTGTAAAGACGCTTATGGGAAAAGCTCCTTTTCTCCTGAGACTGAAGCATTTCAATAACGCAGTGTAACTGCACGGCCATTGGTTCGTGCAGTGTTAAAGAAACGAACCAATGGCTCGGCAGCGGAGATGCACAAACCTATGGCGATGATTCGCGCCCGATCGCGCCAAAAGGGGTGGAGCATCTGGCTATATAAGCGAGCATTTCGCCATAGGGAACTCAGATCCTTCTTCTTCAGCGACGACTTCTGATCTTCGCAGAGACTGACTACGCAGACTTCGCTCAAGCAAGCCTCTTCTTCGCCGTTGACGAGCCTCGCAGCGGATCTTCACTGCTCGGCGGATTGACGCTCCGGAGCTGATTCCCTGCTGCTATCCGGCGAACATCTAAAAGAGCAAATTAAGAGCAAATTTCTACGGCGTTGTTCCAAATGCCACGGCGTTTTTGTCGCTCGTGCAGAGCCCCTCTGCACGCCGCTGACACTCACGCTGAGTGCGTCTCGTGCCTGGGTCACGCCCACGCTGAGGCTGCGCTCAATGAGACGGAATGTTCCCACTGCGGGAATATGAGTCTCACTTCCCTCCGCTCGCGGCTAGCTTTCTTTTCAGAGAGCGACGCCGCTTCTCGCGCCCTCCCGCTTACTTCCTCGCAAGAGCCTGCTAGGAAGAAGCAGCGGGGCAAGAGATCTAAGAGCGTGGTGACAGGCGAGCTCACGCCGGCTCAGACCCCGCGTGCCTCGCCTTCACCACATGGAGAGGAATCGCCAGTTCTCTTCCTGCATCCTGACCAGCGTCCCTCTGCGGCTGCGAGCGATCTGGTCTCCTTCGGAGGAAGTGAATGCGAGGATGACAGCATGTCATTGGCCGCATCTGACGCAGAGGAGTTGTCGGGCTCTTCCCATGACCCCGCCCCCTTGCCGTCTGCGCAATCCAGCGCCGCCAGCGCCGGTATGGACGCCGAACTGTTCCGCGTCCTATCTAAAGCTGTTGAGGAGCTGGATCTTCAATGGTCTCCTCCCGAGGAGCCCTCTAGGAGCCGGTTGGACGAATGGTTTCTGCCGGGGCGCCGCCAGGCCCCTCGTCAGCGAGCTTCACCATTCTTCCCCGAAGTCCACGACGAAATCTCTAAGTCCTGGCGTGCTCCATACTCCGCCCGCCTTCATACTTCCTCTTCTGCTGCCCTCACCACGGTCGATGGCGCTGAGGAAAAGGGCTACGAGAAGCTGCCCCCGCTGGACGAGTCAGTTGCTGCGCACCTTTGCCCGCCCACCGCTATCGGTTGGAAGGCGAGGGCGTCACACCCGTCTAAGCCTTGCAGAACGACCTCTACCCTCGCTGGACGAGCGTATTCGTCTGCTGGACAGGCAGCTTCAGCGCTTCACTCTATGGCGGTACTCCAGGTGTACCAAGCAAAGCTCCTCCGCGGTCTGGACGAGTTGAACCTGGACGATTCCCCGCTCAGAGAGATACGTAGCGCTACGGATTTGGCGTTACGCGCCACGAAGATGACGGCTCAGGCGATCGGGCGATCGATGGCCAGTTTAGTGGTGCTGGAGCGCCACTTGTGGCTTAACTTGACGGAGATCAAGGACGCGGATAAGGTCGCCTTCCTTGACTCCCCCATCTCGCCGACCGGCCTGTTCGGCCCAGCTGTCGAGGGTTTCGCGGAGCACTTCACCGCGGCGCAGAAATCGTCCCAAGCCATGCGACATTTCCTGCCCAAACGCTCGAGCTCTGCAACGGCTCCTAGTCGCCCCAAGCCGGCGCCGACTCAGCAGCCTGCGAAAGCCACGCCCCCAGCTGCGCAACCAGCGCCTCAGACGGAGCTCCGTCCTCGGTCACGCCCAGCCAAGCGCTTTCCCTTCCCTAAGCGTCAGGGACCTCGGCCAAGAGTGGTGCTGGACCAGGCGCCGCCAGCGTCTTCCTGATCTCAACAGCAGGAAGAGAAAGGGGCCAAGTCTCGCAGCAGCCGGACCAGCCCCCAAAGTGCCTCTTTTAAGCCCTTCTACACTCCGTTCTGTTCCGGGTGTAAGGGAACTTAGCTGTAACTCACGGGCCCTTTATATCAGCGCCCTTACAGCAAACCGCTGTGATAGCGGGAAAAATAAAAAACAAACATTTTCAAGAAAAGAGCAAATTTCCTCTTCCAATGCTTTCAGACAGCATACAGCTGTGCGAACCATTGCAGCCCCTAGCGACACGATCCGCGGCATGGCAAGCCATCCCCGGAGTGTCAAAATGGGTTTTGGGTATAATAGAACGAGGCTATGTACTCCAGTTCGCTCGAAGACCTCCTCGCTTTCATGGTGTGATCACCACCTCAGTTCGCAGCAAAGACGCAGACGTCTTGCGATTAGAGGTAAAGAATCTGTTGGCCAAGGGCGCCGTGGAAACGGTCCCCCCAACACAGAGCGAGTCAGGTTTTTACAGCCGTTACTTCCTCGTTCCAAAGAAGGATGGCGGTCTACGCCCCATCCTCGACCTCAGACAGCTGAATCGCGCCCTCATGAGACGGCCGTTCAGAATGCTTACACTAAAACAGATCCTCTCGCAGATACGCAAAGGGGACTGGTTTTGTTCACTGGATCTGAAGGATGCATACTTCCACATTCAGATCGCCCCCCATCACAGGCAATTCTTGAGATTCGCCTTCGAGGGAGTGGCATATCAATATACAGTCCTTCCGTTCGGACTGTCGTTAGCCCCTCGCACGTTTACAAAGTGCATGGACGCAGCACTTTCCCCTCTGAGACAGATGGGAATCCGCGTCCTGAACTATCTGGACGACTGGCTCATCCTAGCCCAGTCAGAGAGCGAGCTAACACACCACAGAGCCTTAATCCTCAGCCACTTAGAGTGCCTAGGACTCAAGGTCAATTTTGCCAAGAGCGTGCTGTCTCCCAGCCAACGCATTGCGTTCCTGGGAGCAGTTTTCGACTCACGTCAAATGAAGGCAGCAGTTGCGCCGCAGAGAGCCCAAGCCATTCGCAGGCTCGCGGCTTCCTTCAAAATAGGAGCCCTTCGCCCTCTCAAGGTTTTTCAGAAGATGCTCGGCCTTATGGCCTCAGCATCTCCAGTACTTCAGTTGGGTCTGCTTCAAATGCGCCCCCTGCAGTTCTGGTTGAAACCAAAGGTTCCTCCTCAAGCGTGGCGTTTGGGACGCCAGCGCATCAAGGTAGATCGGGCCTGTATAGCAGCCCTGGCTCCTTGGAGGTGCGCTCAATGGATGGAACAGGGCGTTCCCCTGGACTTGGTGGTCAGAAGGAAAGCGGTCTCGACAGACGCCTCCAACTTAGGTTGGGGGGCGCTGTGCGACGGCCAGCCTGCTTTCGGCCTATGGTCGAAAGCAGAGAGTCGCCTTCACATCAACTGCTTGGAAATGCTAGCAGTATGTTTAGGCCTTCACACCCTTCTACCTGCGCTGAAGGGTCACCATGTCTTAGTCCGTTCGGACAGCATGACAGTGGTGTCCTTCATAAATCACCAAGGGGGCCTCTCGTCGAGACGTCTATTTACGATGGTAGAACGTCTCCTGAAATGGGCTCAGCTGCACTTCCGCTCTCTAAGAGCGACGCATGTGCCAGGCAAACTGAATCAGGGAGCAGACATGTTGTCTCGGAGCAACGTCTCCTCAGACGAATGGACGCTTCACCCTCACACGGTTCAGCAAATATGGGCTGTCTTTGGCAGGGCGCGAGTAGATCTTTTCGCCTCAAAAGACAATCATCACTGCCCAATTTATTTTTCGAAGGAACAGGACGCATTGACCCAAGAATGGCCCAATCTCCTGTTATACGCATTCCCTCCTATCGCTCTGCTGCCACAGGTCATCAGGCGAGTGAGGGAACAGAAACTCAAGGTCCTGTTAGTGGCTCCATTCTGGCAGAACCAGCATTGGTTTCCAGATCTTCCCAGGCTGCTCTCAAGAGCACCATGGGCCGTGCCACTGAGACGAGATCTCTTAACACAGGCGAACAGAACGATATGGCACCCCCAACCGGAATTGTGGGCGCTACACGTTTGGGCTCTAGACGGGAGCCTTTAAGTCTCCCTGAGTCGGTTTTGAGTACTATTTCACAGGCTAGAGCACCCTCTACGAGGCGGCTCTACGATCTCAAGTGGTCTGTCTTTTCCGCCTGGTGTTCCACCCGCGGTACGGACCCAATTTTATGTGACATATCTGTGATATTGTCCTTCTTGCAAGAGCTGTTGGATAAGGGGAGATCCCCTTCCACGCTCAAGGTCTATGTTGCAGCTATAGCGGTATTCCATGACCTTGTAAACGGTCAATCTGTGGGAAGGAACGACTTGGTCGTTCGTTTCTTAAAGGGGTCAAGGCGGATTAATCCCCCTCGCCCCATTACGGTTCCGTCTTGGGACTTACCCACAGTGTTGAGGGCCCTGAAGGGCCCTCCCTTCGAACCGCTTCAGTCCATAGGCCTTCGCCCCCTGACGTTGAAGACTGCCCTGCTATTGGCATTAGCATCAGTCAAACGCATGGGTGATTTACAGGCGCTCTCTGTGAGCCCCGTTTGCTTGGAATTCGGGCAAAATGACTCTAAGGTCATCCTGAAGCCAAAGCATGGGTATGTTCCCAAAAGTCTCTCTACACCCTTTAGAGACCAGATTATTTCCCTTTTGGCTCTTCCTCCTACGGAGCAAGACCAGGGATTTAACCCTCTCTGCCCTGTCAGGGCTCTGAGATGTTATATAGAGCGTTCTGCCCCTTTTAGGCAGTCAGAACAGCTGTTTGTATGTTTTGGTGGCCGCACCAAGGGGTGTTCGGTCACAAAACAGAGATTATCCAAATGGATTGTGGAAGCCATCACGCTGGCTTACTCCTCTTTGGGCCTACAATGTCCCATGGGAGTAAGGGCCCATTCGACGAGGGGCATCGCCTCGTCTTGGGCGTGGTCTAGTGGGGTTTCCATTGCAGAGATTTGTGCGGCGGCAGGCTGGGCCTCACCGTCCACATTTGCTAGATTCTATAACTTGGACGTTCCAGTCTTACAGACTCGGGTCCTTTCCACATAGTGGTATGTTTTACCAGTATGTTATATATAGTGCGTCTTGGCCTCTGTGGAGCTCCAAGTGTACTTATTCCTTGGAACGGATGTTTATCAGGCTATCTGATCGAACAAATTGGCCCTTATTAGCCCTTTAGTGCTAGGGTCATGTCAGTCGTTCCTCTACCTTAGCAACGGCGGGATTGTACTGGTTCCCCATAAGCGTCTTTACAGACGCAGTACGAGTGAAAGTATCGAAAGGGAACGTACTCGGTTACTTTCGTAACCTCGGTTCCCTGAGATACGGGAACGAGTACTGCGTTGCTGGCCGTGCTAGGTAGCTGCACGACTCAGTCGTCGCTTCAGTCGAAGTACCTGAGTTCCCTATGGCGAAATGCTCGCTTATATAGCCAGATGCTCCGCCCCTTTTGGCGCGATCGGGCGCGAATCATCGCCATAGGTTTGTGCATCTCCGCTGCCGAGCCATTGGTTCGTTTCTTTAACACTGCACGAACCAATGGCCGTGCAGTTACACTGCGTTATTGAAATGCTTCAGTCTCAGGAGAAAAGGAGCTTTTCCCATAAGCGTCTTTACAGACGCAGTACTCGTTCCCGTATCTCAGGGAACCGAGGTTACGAAAGTAACCGAGTACGTTTTCCCCCCACCCCTTAAGTTTTTAAACAGTTATTGTGAAGCTAAAATTTAATTTTGAATTGAAATGGTAGAAGAACATTTACATTAAGCTCATCTCTGTTAAAATCTTAAAACTCACCACATACCTTTGTTAAAGTCCATTTGATTTCAAAACGATATATATTGGTAAGTCTGCCTTACAAAGTTATGTTCCCTGTCTTACATTGTAAATGTGCAAAATCTGTAATAATAAATGTCGTTTAGGCTTCTGTTTGGGCTTACCACAGTTCCATCTGACCAGGTACATTAGTATACTGTATAATATTGAAAAAAAAAAAAAAATTCAAGAAAGTCTAGGAGGAGCATTTGGGTTTGTTTACTGTAATTTCAGTGCTTACTGTTGTAAATTTCCAGTAGTTGTCAAGTGATTTCATCACATGTTGTAGTATGATGAAGGCATAATGAGATTTTTACACCACCTTTTTGTTGCCTCGGAAGCTTTTCAGGAGTTCATTGGTTTTAGTCCAAGGAGAAGTGGTTTTTAACTAGTGATGTCTGGCTCACTAGTTGGTTTTCAACATGTTTACCTTTATTAGTAAACATGAATAGTAAGATTTGCTACAAGGTCAAACAAGTGCACACGAAGGTAGAGGTCTGGTTATCTTTGTATGACCAACTTGTCAGTCTTTTCTGATTTTATGTGCAAAATAGCCGTAAATACTTTGATGAAAGAATTTTAAAACATGTTTATCCCAACACAAACCACATACAGTAGAAATGTGGAAAATTGTGTACAATTGTGTGCTATTCAAATAGTTTAAAACTAGGGCTGCACAATAAATCACATGGGATTGTCATGTGCATCTCATCGGTAAAGCCGGTTCTGTGATTAGTAGTAAATCTCCATCACGTGCATTCAGATGGCGCAGCATTTAAAACACTGAGCCGTTGATCACGCTATTTATCATGCAGCCCTATTTAAAACCTTATGAAGTGAAGCATATGAAGCCTGACAAGTATATCCTTGTGACAACTTTGAAGCAAGACTACATAAACACTTTCAGTGTTATTTACATGCAGAGAGACTTGACATTCTCTAGCCTGTGACAAACTATTATTTTTGATTAATTTGTCTGAAATATGCAAAACTATCTGTGCGATTCTCAGACATAGTTTAAAGGACATGTAGGGGTAAGATTTAGCTTCTGAGTAAATCCGGCTGAGATGTTGTGTATTAAATATACTATTTTGTATCAAATATTGTATTCAAATGTTTTTCTTATACATGGTTGTTCGCAGTGAAGTTTTTTTACTTTTCCCTTTTGTTCAGTTGCTCCGAAGCAGTCAGGACCAGGAGAGCAAAAAGAAAGAAAAACCAAATTACACTTTATTTATTCATATTCGAATTACCAGTATGGCCTTTGTTTTCCATATAAGTTCCAATACATAGGAAAATTTAGGCTCTGCGGTTTGACGTTCCATTTGGTCATTTGCTGGATGGATTTGTGCAACTTTTTCCTCATATTTCCTGCTAATGTTTTGTCACTAACTCTTTTATGTAGGTTATTCATTTATTTATTTTTAACTGTTTGAATAGATATTTCCCTCTTGATCAGAGTTTATGGTCCCAAACATAAAAATGGTCTTTAATTTCTCTAGAGAGGTCTACCACTTTAAACCATCTTGTGATTCAAATCATTGACTATGTTATTTGCATACACTTAAACCTTTTATGTGTGTGTTTGTCAAATGTGGTTATTACACTTGATTGTGGTTTGTTTGATTTGAATAAATACTTTCTGCTTCACCCAGTTTCATCATTTTCCAGATTGAGGGTTGGGCGCTGATCGCCCTGTTGAGGTTTTTTCTTTTGTAACCATTTTATTTTACTTAACCTTTCATAGTTGAAATGGGTAGCCTATTTTGTCTTTGCATTTTAAATGTTGTGTATTTGTAAAACCTACTCTGTAAAAATTGTGTTCAGTGTTAGATTTGGTATTTATACATAGTTTATTTCATTATAAAGCCTAGTGCAGTTTGACAATATGCACCAAAAAGTGTTAAAGGAGTAGTTCACTTTCAGAACAAAAATTTACAGATAATATACTCACCCCCTTGTCATCCAAGATGTTCATGTCTTTCTTTTTTCAGTCATAAAGAAATTGTTTTTTGAGGAAAACATTTCAGGATTTCTCTGCATATAATGGACTTCTATGGTGCCCCCGAGTTTGAACTTTCAAAATGCAGTTTAAATGCAGCTTCAAAGTGCTCTAAATGATCGCAGCTGAGGAAGAAGGGTCTTATCTAGCGAAATGATTGGTTATTTTCTAAAAACATTTATAATCTATATATTTTTTAATCTCTACACAGAGTACACACAGAGCTACACAAGACAAGCATTTGAGATTAAAAAGTACATAAATGGTTTTTAGAAAATAACCAATCGTTTTGCTAGATAAGACCATTTTTCCTCGGCTGTGATCATTTAGAGCCATTTGAATCTGTATTTTGGAAGTTCAAACTCAGGGGCACCATAGAAGTCCATTATATGGAGAGAATTCCTGAAATGTTTTCCTCAAAAAACATAATTTCCTTACAAATGAAGAAATAAAGACATTAACATCTTGGATGACAAGGGGGTGACTACATTATCTGTAAATTTTTGTTCTGAGAGTGAACTACTCCTTTAAGAGGTTAGGAAGACATTGGATCATTGAAAAGCTTATTGTTGTACATGTTTCTACAATATAGGAGCATATTCCTTTGTGTTTTAGTTTTTATTTCTTATGTAGTTTTTGTAAGAAGGTGGGATTTTTTTTTTTTTAGGATTTTGAGTCTTTATTTTTAAGAGTGTATTTCCAAAGTTCTTAAGGATCATAAATATAAGACAAACCTTTGGGTTTTTCTTGAGCATGCATTCCAGTTTTGCCCAGTGTCTTTTTGAGGGAAAAGTCATGAACACAGCAAGACATGCCCCAAGAAATTGAAAAAAAAAAAAAAAAGTTGATTTGCATATGTGACATATGGCATAAATGCTTGTGACAGCTCTAAAGTGAGACTACAAAACACCACAAAGTATCATTTACATCTAGAGAGACTGGACATTCACTATTCAGGTGACAAACTCTTTTTTGATTAATTTTTTTCAGTAGTCTGCAAACACATCTGTGTGATTTTTCACATTTAAGTGTTATTGGTAAGTTTAATGTATTAGCCAAAGTCATTTAATTTTAGTTTTATGTAATTAGACTGGGTTGTACTGGACTCAATTCAGTTTGTTTTGGCATTTTTAATGCAATACATTTACACTTCTCTCTTTCATTAGGTCGTCGTTACAGCTAATTATACATTTTGAATTGAGAAGACATGGATCACATGAATGACTCTGCAGTGAACTTCACTGCATCTGCAGCAACCACAAATTATTACTCTGAAATAACTAACAGACTGACAGTTATTGCGGGCAGTTTAAGTTTCCTGCTTGGTCTTCCTACAAACTCCTATATTATATGGCTCATCATCACAGGAACAGGAAGTGGAGTTGCATCAGAAATCTTCAACCTCAATCTCTCTGTGTGTGAAATTTGTGTCTGTCTGAATAGTTTGAACATTGTACTGTCAGTTTGGTTTTCAAGTGTCCACATAATGAGACTGTGTCAGCTTGCACTAGGCACCACTGGTCGGTCTCTGTTTCAGTGTCTGATCTGTGTTGAGCGTTACCTTGCAGTGGTTCATCCTGTAACCTTTCTGAAGTACAAACCTATCAGATATAAAGTGATCTGCTGCACTGTGGCCTGGATAAACACTATTGGATCCTGTTTGTTCTTCATGTTTATTTTAGTCTTGCACCGTGATAAAACACAAACAGTCGTTTGGTTTTTCTTGCTACAGTTCATACTTATCTTATTCATTCAGTTGCTCTGTTGCTTGGCTGTTCTTAGAGCTCTGAAGCAGTCAGGACCTGGAGAGAAAGTGAGAGAGAGAGAGGAGGAAAACCACATGAAGAGAAGAGCATTTCAAGTTATTCTAATAACTACTGTGAACACAGTTATCGTAAATATCCCAAATGTAATCTTAGGATTAATTGCTGTTCTGAGACAACAGTATAATGCATTTATGCTCATTGGTTTGTCTTATTTAATTTTGGCTGGTTTTGTTCACCCTGTGTATTATCTGCACCGGACTAGAAATCTATCCTGGAAATCTGGAAATCTATCCTCCTGATTAGACATGCTACTGTATGTATTACAAAATCAAATCACTTATATTTATTAAAAAAAAAAATAGGATGTCCATAAAATAATTTTGTGCTTGAGTGTGCATTTTTAAGATACACATTTAGCTTTTCTATGTGTTTAGCATGTTTAGATGTGGTTGTTTTAAATAAAATAATTGATTGATTGTCCACTGTCTGTTTTCTGTTTTATTATTAGTATTAGTAGAAGTATTATTTTTTGTTCTGTATTTACATTGCAATTGTAAATTTCAATAAGTTGTTTTGTTTGTTTGTTTTAAGATTTTGTTAACATTAAGAAGATAGACTGGTATAAAGACATGAACATATACGCCATACAGTAGCTGAGATGAGAAAGACCTGAAGACTTTGGTTCACAGAAACAAATGCACACAATTTCTCACTTGGACTCAAATGTTTTATCCATTTGAATAAAAGCCCATCAGTCATTTTGAATTTCATGCATGTTGCATTTGTTTGCATACACCAATCAGGCATAACATTATGACAACTGACAGGTGAAGTGAATAACACTTATCTCTTCATCACAGCACCTGTGAGTGGGTGGGATATATTAGGCAGCATTTTGTCCTCAAAGTTGATGCGTTAGAAGCAGGAAAAATGGTCAATTGTAAGGACTTGAACGAGTTTAACAAGGGCAAAGTGTGATGCTAGACAACTGGGTCAGAGCGTCTCCTAAACTGCAGCTATTTTGGGGTGTTCCTGATCTGCAGTGGTCAATATCTATCAAAAGTGGTCCAAGGAAGGAACAGTGGTGAACCGGCGACAGGATCATGTGTGGCCAAGGCTTTCTCATGCGCATGGGGAGCAAAGGCTGGCCAGTGTGGTCCAATCCAGCAGACTAGCTACTGTTGCTCAGATTGTTCAAGAAGTTAATGCTGGTTCTGATGTGAAGGTGTCAGAATACAAAGTGCATTGCAGTTTGTTGCGTATGGGGCTGCATAGCCGCAGACCAGACAGCGTGTCAATGCTGACCCCTGTCCACTACCAAAAGCGGCAAGAGTGGCATGTGAGCAGTGGAACTGGACCACAGAGCAATAGTGGAATGTGGCCTGGCCTGATGAATCAAGATTTCTTTTACATCACATGGATATCCTGGTGCATGTGCGTCGCTTACCTGGGGAACACATGGCACAGGGATGCACAATGGGAAGAAGGCAAGCCAGCAGAGGCAGTGTGATGTTTCGGGCAATGTTCTGTTGGAAAACCTTGGGTCCTGCCATCCATGTGGATGTTACTTTGATACGTACCACCTACCTAATCATTGTTGCAGACCATGTACACTCCTTTATGGAAACTGTAGTCCTTGGTGGCTGTGGTCTCTTTAAGCAGGATACTGTGCCCTGCCACAAAGAAAAAATGGTTAAGGAATGGTTTGAGAAGCACAACTATGATTTGGTGGATCCTCCTTGCAACTATAGGACTTAAAGGATTTGCTGCAAAAATCTTGGTGCCAGATACCACAGCACACTTTCAGGGGTCTAGAGGAGTCCATGTCTCAACGGGTCAGGGCTGTTTTGTCAGCAAAAGGGGGACCAACACAGTATTAACAAGGTGGTCATAATGTAATGCCTGATCGGTGTATGGTTTTTATTATATTTGTTTTATGATATGGTATATATGAATTCATGCACGTATATCCCTGTGGCAGCTGTAAAGTGAGACTACAAAAACAGCACAAAGTATTCTTTGCAGCAAGAGAGACTTACTCTATAAATGCATTCTCTCCTTTTTGATTGATTTGTTTGTTTTTCCATTCAGTAATATACTAAAAATGCCTGTGTTTATCAGATGTAGTTTGTGTTATGGGTGATGTTTCACCAGGCAGATTCTGTCACGGATTAGTAAAGGAGGTCTGGGTCCAAATGCAGGGAGAAGGATATTTATTAATTAAACACAAATAAACATAAACCAAAAGGCCAACACGGCACAAACTGGACGTAAACTTAAACACCAAATAACAAAATCAAGAGCACGGTCAAAGATCCAGAGAACATAGAACATACCAAACACGAGACAATGCAGACATGAATGCAGAGTGAGTGGAGATGATACTTATAGTCCTGATAGTAATTGTGAACAGGTGTGGGTGATCAGTGCTAATGACAAAACAGACGTGAAGAATCAGAGGAGTGAGTGCAAACAGCGACCTCAGGTGGCTGAGGGAAAACCCACAGCCCCGATCATGACAGTACCCCCTCTCTAGGGAACGGCTTCCAGACGTTCCCAAAACCAAAATTCTGGAGGGAGGAGGAACGGTGGAAGGTGCATCAGGGGGAGGGATGGCGGGCCAGGCCCATGCAGCGGAGTCACGTGAGCGGACCTCACCGCCAGAGGAACGCGAGCTGGCCTCGCCGCCAGCAGAACATCAGCGGACGCTGCCGCCTGAGGAACGTGAGCTGGCCTCGCTGCCAGAGGGACGTCAGCGGACGCCGCCAGAGGAACGTGAGCTGGCCTCGCCGCCAGAGGAACGTGAGCTGGCCTCGCCGCCAGAGGAACGTGAGCTGGCCTCGCCGCCAGAGGAACGTGAGCTGGCCTCGCCGCCAGAGGAACGTGAGCGGACGCCGCCGCCAGAGGAACGTGAGCTGACGCCGCCGCCAGAGGAACGTGAGCTGACGCCGCCGCCAGAGGAACGTGAGCGGACGCCGCCGCCAGAGGAACGTGAGCGGACGCCGCCGCCAGAGGAACGTGAGCTGACGCCGCCGCGGCCGGAACAGAGAGAGCGGTCAATGCTGCGTCAGGAGCAGAGAGAGCGGTCCCCGCCGCGTCCGGAACAGAGAGAGCGGTCCCCGCCGCGTCCGGATCATAGAGAGCGGTCACTGCCGCGTCAGGAGCAGAGAGAGCGGTCACCGCCGCGTCCGGAACAGAGAGCACGGTCACCGCCGCGTCCGGA
The DNA here is from genome assembly GCF_049309525.1 of Garra rufa. Taxonomy (NCBI): domain Eukaryota; kingdom Metazoa; phylum Chordata; class Actinopteri; order Cypriniformes; family Cyprinidae; genus Garra; species Garra rufa. The sequence continues at coordinate 34,920,020 of NC_133379.1, forward strand.
GCAGAGAGCGCGGTCACCGCCGCGTCCGGAGCAGAGAGCGCGGTCACCGCCGCGTCAGGAGCAGAGAGCGCGGTCACCGCCGCGTCAGGAGCAGAGAGCGCGGTCACCGCCGCGTCAGGAGCAGAGAGCGCGGTCACCGCCGCGTCCGGAGCAGAGAGCGCGGTCACCGCCGCGTCCGGAGCAGAGAGCGCGGTCACCGCCGCGTCCGGAACAGAGAGAGCGGTCACCGCCGCGTCCGGAACAGAGAGAGCGGTCACCGCCGCGTCCGGAACAGAGAGAGCGGCCACCGCCGCGTCCGGAACAGAGAGAGCGGCCACCGCCGCGTCCGGAACAGAGAGAGCGGTCACCGCCGCATCCGGAACAGAGAGAGCGGTCACCGCCGCGTCCGGAACAGAGAGAGCGGCCACCGCCGCATCGGGAACAGAGAGCGCGGTCACCGCCGCGTCCGGAACAGAGAGCACGGTCTCCGCCGCATCCGGAACAGAGAGCGCGGTCACCGCCGCGTCCGGAACAGAGAGCGCGGCCACTGCCGCGTCAGGAACAGGGAGCGCGGTTACCGCCGCGTCCGGAACAGAAGGTGCGGTCACAGGAGCGGAGACAACGGATCCTTCCGCCTTCCCACCGAAAAGCCATTCCGCTCCAACCGCGAAGCGGGAACGCAGTCGCGCCGTTTCAGCCCTGCATGCTTCCATCTCCGCCAGTTGGAGGTATATCACCTCCTCGAATCGAGCGGCCGACGCCGCCTCAAAAGCCGCCGCCTCCTCAGTGAGAAAAAAAAAATTACTCCCCGCTGGACCCATAGGTGATGTCTGCATTCTGTCACGGATTAGTAAAGGAGGTCTGGGTCCAAATGCAGGGAGAAGGATATTTATTAATTAAACATAAACCAAAAGGCCAACACGGCACAAACTGGACGTAAACTTAAACACAAAATAACAAAATCAAGAGCACGGTCAAAGATCCAGAGAACATAGAACATACCAAACACGAGACAATGCAGACATGAATGCAGAGTGAGTGGAGATGATACTTATAGTCCTGATAGTAATTGTGAACAGGTGTGGGTGATCAGTGCTAATGACAAAACAGACGTGAAGAATCAGAGGAGTGAGTGCAAACAGCGACCTCAGGTGGCTGAGGGAAAACCCACAGCCCCGATCATGACAGATTCTAGAAAAATAGTAGAAAATGTTTTATGCCTGCTGGTCATAAAAAGAAATACACTACATTTGTTTTATAATAATAATTAGAATCTAATATAATTTTGTAATTTAAAATCTCTAAAATTACTTTAAAATGGTTAAGTTAAAGCCATTTTGAGAAATTTTAAGATAGAGCTGATTACCACTACAGCAGAGCAGATGAGACTGAAGATCCTCATGGTGGAGCAGGGAACCACCAAGGCTAATCAGGCAGGAGAGAGCACAGAGAGTTTACTAAGGACCTTTGGAACAATGACAGGACAGGCAGAGAGTCATCACCACCACTCAGAAAGGAGCTGAAGCAGGCTCTGGAGTGGATTCATAGACTGGAGTGGGCTCTAAATCAGACTCATAGACTGGAGCAGGGTCAGGAGCAGACTTATAGAATGGAATAAGCTCAGGAGGGGGTCTGTAGCCCAAACACACAGAATGACTACCACCATTACAGGTGGCACTGAGGAATAGGGGAACAGCCTCTGTGACAGTGGATCCACCAAACTGGAGATCAGGGCCAAGATGAGGGGCAAATTTTGATGGCTAGACAACTGGGCCTGAGCATCTCCTAAACTGCAACTCTTCTGGGAATTTTCCTGGTCTAGTGCAGTGGTCAGTATCTGTCAAAAGTGGTCCAAGGAAGGAACAGTGGTGAACTGGGAGGGGGAACAGAGCAGTGTGTAGCCCAAACACACAGAATGGCTGCTGCCATTACATGTGGCACTGAGGATAGGGTAACAGCCTCTGTAACAGCCAGTGCTGAGACTCTTGAGATACCAGCTGCTTTGGGTAAAATCAGTGGTAGTTCTGCCAAACTAGAGATCAGCCTCAAATGTTTTTGGGTACGGCCACTTTTTTACTGTTTACTGTTAAACAGTTTTACCATTTACCATGCACAGTTGTTCTTCTCTTTATTTACCTATAGCAGATAATGAACTGGAAATCTCATCCATAGGCTTACGTCTGCGTTGAGGAAAAAGGTGGATACCTTGAATGCATGTTGCAAGTCACTTGGAATCAAAGTGTTTGCAAAAAGTTTTATCATATATATATATATATATATATATATATATATATATATATATTTTTTTTTTTTTTAATGGCAAAAATACATTTATTTATTATTTTATTTTTAACATTGACTAGTATTTATTAATATTATGATCTAACAATTTATTTTTCATTGTAAAGTCCACATGGAAAAAAATGCCCACTTATTTCTTGGTAAATGCAAATGTTTTATTCATTTGAATAAACATCATTCAAATCACACATTTTTCAACCACATGCATTTGCTTATGTTTTGTTTTATGTCACACATCTTTGATATATATCTTTGCGGTAATTCTGAAGTGAAACAACACCAACAGGACCGGGTATTATTTACACCCAGAGAGACTGAACAATCACTCTTCAGGTGAACTTTTTTACCTTAATTTGTTTGGTATTCCATTCAGTGAAATTCAAATATATCAGTGTGATTTATAGACATATTTACTTGAAATTGCTGTTGAGTAAAACTGGGTAAGGTCTCTTGTTTCAAACTTTTTGATTCTTTATGACCTTAGACAAAGATATGCACAACTTTATTTATTTAAATATTATTTGGTAGCACTTTATAAGTATACACTAATAAAGTACAAGTCATCAAACTATTAGTTTAAACTCAATGCATAGTTTGTAAACTGTGGACAATACATTAATATACTCCATGCAAATAGTAAGTCCTTCATTAATTGCAATTACCTGTAATTAACAATTATTATGGTTTAATTAGCTTGTAGTAATGGAATTGTTAATGGGGAATTATGAGTGAATAGTTCTCACTTTAGATTCAGTCACAGATGGGAAAAATATCATTAATTAAGTGCTTTAAACCAAACTTTAATGAACATTAATTGCATTCATATTCAGTGTTCCTAAAAATGTTTGCAAATACATTACATTACACACACACTGGCACATGTGGTTTATAGGAACTCTGCATAGGTGTAATGGTTTTTATATTGTGCAACTCACTAATTGTATAGAGTCTATTAATGTAGTAATGTGTAATGTATAAAGTACGAATTAACTATAATAGTTCCCTAATGATTGTTAGTATGCTATTAGTGTATGCTTCTTATAAAGTATTACCTTTTTATTTATGCTTATTATAAAGTGTTACCTTTTTTAATCTATTAGCTTATCTAGTGTAATTACTTTTATCTTTTCCTGTAGATAACTTATTAGTCATTGGCAGAAGTCTTACGAGAAGGAGATGAATAACTCTACAGTGGCCTTCACCACACTTGCAGCATCTGCAAACTTCACAACTCAATCCATTGGGCTAATAGACAGTCTACACTTGTTAATCTGCAGCTTTACTTTCCTGTTTGGTATTCTAACATACTCCTATGTGATCTGGCTCATCATCACAGGAACAGGAAATGGACTTGCATCAGAGTTTTTCATCCTCAATCTCCTTATTTCTGAGATTGGTAACTGTGTGTATTGTTTCTTTGATACAATGGGGATTTGGTTTTCAAATCTCAGGGTAGTATCATATTTTCTACAAGGGCCAGGCATCTCTGGTCGTCCTCTGTTTCTGTGTCTGATCTGTGTTGAGCGTTACCTTGCAGTGGTTCATCCTGTAACCTTTCTGAAGTACAAACCTCTCAGATATAGAGTGATCTGCTGCTCTGTGGTCTGGATAATCACTTTTGGTTCCTGTTTATTCTGCCTGTTAATTTTAATGGCACAAAATGTTGTTGCACATGGATGGTTTTTTTCACTGCAGTATGTCCTTTACCTCTCTGTCCAGTTGTTTTGTCTTGTGGCTGTTCTCAGAGCTCTGAAGCAGTCAGGACCAGGGGATAGAGTGAAAGAGAGAGAAGAGGAAAACAACATAAAGAAAAGAGCATTTTATCTTATTCTAATAACTACTGTAAACACGATTGTCATATATGTCCCATTTACTATGTCAGGAATTTATCGCATTGTGATGAAGCAAAACAGTCTGCCACTGCGGTTGGCTGCTTTGATTTTTTATGCACTGGCTGGTTTTGTTCAACCTGTTCTGTTTCTTCAACGCACTGGAAAATTCTCCTGCCTCTGTTCCTCATAAGCAAATTTGATTTAGAATAGGTATTTCAAGTTAGAATAGGTATTTCAAGTGATATGAAATTAGTTATTTTAGTATAACAGTTTAAAATAAAGATTCTAGAGCTGATTTAATGCTTATTCTGATAGCATTGCAGTATCAAAAATCATTTGTTCTGCTGTGGTAATGTATGTGTAATATTTCACATATCTAATATTTCATGTACTCGTGTAGTTAACTAATTTTAGCAAATAAAACCTTACTAAAGGAAAGTGTTAACCATATTTTTTAGTTGCCACTGATACAACTGTGAACAACAACACAGTAAACACTAGAGTCGCTGAAAATGGAACTATAATGACTTCAGTCAAATAATACTTGGAGTAATATAAAAAAATAATCCTACCCTCAACCTTAAGCATGACGATATGTAAAGCAACAGAATAATTGAATGGGAATGTTAGTATGTTGTTAACCACAACATGTAGTTACATTTGTTTAATGCTTTAAGCTGTAAAATTCCTAGAATTTTCCAAAAGTGGCCACCAAGTAAGTTGATTATTCATGCGAAGTGTCAAGATTATTTATACAGAGCTTTTTACAATACAACTTGTGTCAAAGAAACCTTACAGTATTAAAATAAGAAAATAAAATGTCAATAATAATGCAAGAGTTCCATATTGCATCAAAATCAAATTGGAGAGGACTTATCTGGTTCCCGTGGCCTTGTGCCAGTGGCCGTTAAGGGTAGGAGTTATTTCTTGATGATCTGTCTCTGGGGCTCATCTAGTTGACACGGTATCCGCTGACATTCGGCTGTAGGTGTTGATCCACCATCTGCTCTTGGTATGGACTGGACCCGGGGGACTGCGGTGACTATCTGATCTGGATACGGACTGGATCTGGTGGCTATGGTGACCTCAGAATAAGAAACAAACAGACTAACATTAATGTAGATGCAATAGTTCTATGTTGCCATAAAGTCAGATTGGAGAGGACTCATCTGGTTTTCGCGGTCTGATCGTGACGATGAGGAAGAAGACCACTCGTGGCGCTATTTAGAGTCCATGTTTGCATTTGTCAGAGTGAAAGACAATTCATATAGAATGAAGTGCTTACTCTGCCTCCCGAAAGATTGCGAAATAATGACCTTCAAAAATTCATTGTCGAATTTGAAGAAACATATCAAGGTAAGTTAAAAATAATATAATACACAAAACAAAGCAGTTTGAGTTATCCGTAAGCGCTAGATAAGTTAACTAACGTTAGCTACCCGAGGTTCATAACATGCTGCGATGTTCACTTAACGATTAAAGGCTGTGTCATGCTGAATGGTGTTTCAGTGTCTGATCTGTGTTGAGCGTTACCTGGCAGTGGTTCATCCTGTAACCTTTCTGAAGTACAAACCTCTCAGATATAGAGTGATCTGCTGCTCTGTGACCTGGATAATCACTCTTGGCTCTTGTATAATGTGCATGCTTAATTTTCTTATATTTAATCTGTATACACATATGTGACCCTGGACCACAGAACCAGTCATAAGGTTAAATTGTACAAAACTGAGATGTATACATCTTATGAAAGGCCAATAAATAAGCTTTCTATTGATATATGGTTTGTTAGGATAGGACAATATTTGGCCGAGATACATCTATTTGAAAATCTGGAATCTGAGGGTGCAAAAAATCTAAATACTGAGAAAATCACCTTTAAAGTTGTCAAAATTAAGTTCTTAACAATGCATATTACTAATCAAAAATAACATTTTGATATGTTTACAGTAGGAATTTTACAAAAAATCTTCATGGAACATGATCTTTACTTAATTTCCTAAAGATTTTTGGCATAAAAGAAAAATCAATAATTTTGACCCATACAATGTATTTTTGGCTATTGCTACAAATATACCCCAGCGACTTAAGACTGGTTTTGTGGTCCAGGGTCACATATGTTGTTCCTCTTTCTGCAATTTCTACCCTTCATCTCCATTAAGCTATTCTGCTATGTGGCTGTTCTCAGAGCTCTGAAGCAGTCAGGACCAGGAGAAGGAGGGAGAGACAGAGAGGAGGAAAACCACATGAAGAGAAGAGTGTTTTATCTCATTTTAGTAACTACTGCAACCACTGTTATCACATAAGTTTTACTGTACATTTACTGTAGATGTATTGTTATTAATTGTGACAGAGCATTATTTTGATGTTCTCTTCTCAGCATTTAGCTATGCTTGTGTTGTGCTGGCTGGACTTGCACCACCAGTTCTTTATCTGCACTGAGTTAGAAAACTCTTCTGCCCAGCATCTGCAATATTTTGAGTTAATTAATACTTGTATTATTGTCCTTCAATCAAAATGTAGATGTGTACCTTGAACGCAATGTTTTTTTTGCTTTGGATCAAAGTGTCTGCCAAATGCATGTAAATCATCCACTTCACATCAGGGTCCTGCTCAGGATCTCAAATAATTGTTTGCCATTATGTTGGTAGCCACAAATAAACATTTGTTTAACAGTTTAGGAAAATAGCAAGCTCTCTTATTTTTTAGCTGGCTAAATGCGTTTGTGCGCGTACTTTACCCAGACTATGCTATAAATACTTTTGAAAATACAAGAGAGGGCTAGAAGAACACAGATAACCTATATATTGTTGCAGATGTGTGTTTATTGTCATAAGTTACATTAGACATTAGTTCTTTGAGGGATTTGTTGACTTCCTACACAAGAGTGCCCTCTAGCCAGTATGAATGAAACATACATTACATGAATCTTTACTGCTTAATAATGGCATGCAATTCAACTCACACTTTATCAGCAAATAATTCAATATATTTTTTGCATTCATGTAAATGAAACAAATTTTCTGTAGTTGTTCTGTTTACTTAAGACTGTCTGATTGTCTTTTGTAACCTCATGTTTTTCACTTCACATTGCTGCATGAAAAATAAAATTGTTGAAATTGTGACAGCTGTGAAGTAAGATTTAAAACAGATAAATACAAAGATATTTTCCTGCTCTTCCATGACATTGAAACTCTTAAAAATTAAGGTGCTTCTCGATGCCAGAGTATAACCTTTCTTTGTCTAAATGGTTCCATAAAAAACATCTGAAGAACTTTGTTTCCCAAAAGGTTCTTTGTGGCGAAAAAAAAAAGGTTCTTCAGATGACAAAAATTTAAGAAAGAGATGGTTCTATAAAAAATCTTTGACTGAATGGTTCTTTGTTGAACCAAAATGGCATCACTGTGAAGAATCTTTTAAAGCACCTTTATTTTTCCTTTAGTGTTACAGAGACAATAACAGTAACTCTTTTGCTTTATACAGTTCAAGATTAATGGTGTTTGCGCGAGTTTACTGTCTATATTTTTTTAGAAATTATATTGCAATATTTGTTTATGTCAAGCTTAAGTTAATTGTCAGTTAGTCATTTTAAACGTATGTGAATATAAACCATCCACGTCTGATAAAATTACAAAACAAAATATGAAAACATGGCTATAGAGAGAACTTTTTTCACCAAAGAGAAGCACTATTGATTATTAATGAGCAATCAACTCACTTCATTGGCTTGTTTAATTTCATATCATATGATTGTCAAAATCGTCATTGTCATGATAGTAAATAAAGGGTAGTAAGGGTATATATTAGGGCCGGGACTCGATTAAAAAAATTTATCTAATTAATTAGAAGCTTTGTAATTAATTAATCGAAATTAATCGCATTTTAATCACATATAAATATTTGACCTGAGAACAGTGAGAAGTACGTTTTTTTCATATGGATTTTTAGTATACCATTGAATAATGACTGAATACATAAGCTTAAGCAACAAAATATTGTTTATTTTTGTTCAACCAAGTCCAACAGACCAGTGCAATATTGCCATAGTGTAGCAATAGGATATTTAGAAATATAGTATCCTACATTTCAGAAATTCAGGTAGCCTATAGGTAGATAGACCTTCTGTAAAAGCATTGAGGTGATACTTGAGGCTCGATGTGCTGCGGTGATATGCGAATTCCTTGTTGCATAGCTTGCACTCAACCATGCTCTTATCGACGCTTCCATCCATTCGTTTTTTATTAAAAAAAAATTCCCATCCACAGGGCCAACCAAAGCGGTCTCATCAGCTTATTTGTCCATGTTCACTGTGGCTTGTTTTTGGCTGTGTCCAAATTCAGGGTCTGCATCCTCCTTAGGATCCTTCCTGACCGGTTGAAGGAGGAGGTGTCCTCCGAAGACCGCAAAACCTGGAAGTAGGTGTCTGTGAATTTGGACAGCCTACCCTTCTTTCAGTTCCCTCCTCTACCCGTTGCTCATATTCGGTAGCCTAGCAACCGTGACAGCGCTAAGCAAGAAGTAAGGTTATCTGTACTGCACAAAACAAAAGAACTGCTCTTTCGTCCCTAAAAGCGTTAAAAACAGCTTCAATCACTAACAAGAAATTAGCTGTGTGTAAGGGGATATTCACACAGGCAGTAAGAAAGAAGCTAGTTTACGAAAGAGATGTTTTTTTTTTTTAACATATAAACATACAAATGTAAAAAAATAAATAAGCTTAACGCTAAAACCAAAGGCCTAACTAGACAACCGCTGTAAAAAAAAATATTTTTTTTAAACTCCAGTTTTTTTTTTACTTACATCATTACTACCGCTCGCTTCGTCCGCTATTATTTGAAAATTCCGGAAACGCTCTGCCGAAAGGAATTATGGGATAGGTAGGATGGGAAAGGATCCACCAGACCCATCCTTCCAATTCGGGGAAAAGGAGGACGTATTTGTGGGCCGCATTTGAAGGATCCTACGAATTTGGACAGCCGTAGGTGTTTCTCAATGTCAAGGATACGTCCTTCGCAGGACTGGTCCTTCCAAGTCACTTCCTTCAGAGGCTAGGCGAGACTCCTCTTAAGCATTCGGAGAACACATAAATGGAACAGGCTAGCAAGTGCACGTTATTGCGTCATTACCTCAGTGAAATGTCCACTCTTATCATTCATTTAAAAATAATTACATCCATTACGTCAAATTGCCCCTGCACTGTTTAAACAAACTTGACAGTCAAAAAATCAATACGATTAAAAAGGAGTTTATTGATTTAAAAACGATTATATTGCCTGGGTGAACAGAACTGCGTCCATAGCAACGTTCTGTTTTTTATGGTAACCGTGTGCCGTATACTTCGCGGTTGTCTGTTATCAAGAAATAACAGACCGGAATTCAACCAAGCCATTGTAATAATATTTGATATTTAAAAATATTTATAATTTAACAACTATTTGTTAAAGACTTGTCCTATCTCACAAACAAGTTTATTTTTTAATTTCCCCAACTACACTATTTTTACCCTATTGAGCAAAATGATCCCTTCATTCCCTTCATGACTCCGCTAACGTCCGACATTTGTATTTTTGAACAAGATAGCAAAGCTGCGCGCATAGGATTGTGGGTGATTTAAGAGCGTGAAGGCTACACTTATGCATCCTTTCCTGTGTATGGGATATTTTTCGAACGAAGGACGCAGTCCTTGGTTGAAATTCCGAGGATCCTCGACATTGGAACAGTCCTTCGACGGATGTCGATGACGTAGCATCCTCGAAATTCTGGCTTCCGAGGATCCTTCCTTGACATTGAGAAACGCCTCGTGTCTGAACGCTAGTTGGTGCTCCAGTATAATCGGTCCGCCGAAACTCATCCAGTGAGAAACGTTCCGCGGTGCAAAAATAAGTGCGATTAAAATGCGTTAAAAAAATTTTACGCGTTATTTTTGTGTAATTAATTAATCTAAATTAACGCCCGGCCCTAGTATATATATATATATATATATATATATATATATATATATATATATACACACACACACACACACACACACACACACACACACACACACACCGCTGTGGATACCTTACATTAGATTTGACATTATAACAAATTTGCATTAGATGGTAAATGTGTTGCACCTGTGCAGGCCAGTGTTATTATAAATATTGTTTAAGACGAATAATGTTTTTAGCTTGTCAAACTAAGATTAGGCTATTTAAATTTTTGCAGTCTTATTATTCACATAAATATTCTATTGATAATTGTTATTCAAATGTTGCTTGGTGATAAATGTCAAATCAAGCCAAGTCTGATGAAATTACAATATGAGATGAAGAGAGGTATTATTCATGATATAATGAAACCACAAACTTTTCTACTTTTCTTCCCTACATTTTATGCGCAACATAACCCATACTACGGTTACAGATGTTCCCATAAAGTGTCATTTGTCATGTAAATGAAGTGTTTTATGCAGTCACAATTATCCACTTTTTCCATTCCTATGATTACTCACAAAGCTATCCATCTTTTTGAAGCATATTTACTTCCATTTGTTATTTTCATATTTGGACTTTTTTTCATATTTGGTCTATTCACAGTATATTATTGTGACAGTTGTGAAGTAAAACAGCACAGAGATTGTTGTGGACATTCACTCTTCAGGTGACTGTTGAGACTGGAATAACTGACTCTGTTTGTACAATTGCACTTCTCTTTTACTGGTAATCAAAGCTGCTGTATTTTCAACATATTTCTTTGAGTTTTTGAACTGAGAAGACTATAAGAGAAGATGAATAACTCTACACTTACCTTCACCACACCTGAAGCATCTTTAAACAACACAACTCATGCCTTTTGTTTTGTGGACAGACTGGACATTTTTCTCTACTTTTTCAATCTGCTGTTTGGTCTTCCTACACACTCCTATATTATGTGGCTTATTGTCACAGGAACAGGAAATGGATTTACATCAGGATGCTTCATCTTTAATCTCTCTGTTTGTGAGATTGGTAACTGTCTGGATAGTTTGATCTATATACTAGATAACTGCATTTGGTTTTCACACTTCACAACATTACTATGGTTTTTATTAGGAGTAGGCGTCACTGGTCGTCCTCTGTTTCAGTGTCTGATGTGTGTTGAGCGTTACCTGGCAGTGGTTCATCCTGTAACTTTTCTAAAGTACAAACCTCTCAGATACAGAGTGATCTGCTGCACTGCAGCCTGGATAATTATTATTTGCTCCTGCGTGTGCAGCATGTTTAGTTTCATCTTAAATATAGATGTATATCCATGGTTCTTTTCACCACAGTTCCTCCTCTTCTTCCTCATCCAGTTGTTTTGTCTTGTGGCTGTTCTCAGAGCTCTGAAGCAGTCAGGACCAGGAGAAAGAGGGAGAGAAAGAGAGGAGGAAAACCACATGAAGAGAAGAGCATTTCATATCATTCTAATAAATACTGTGACTATGTTTATTATATATATTCCATTTATTATCTCGGGGATCTCTGTCATTCTGACACAACAGTATATTAGGGAACTTTTTTCTTTTGGTTTTATTTGTTACATACTGGCTGGTTTTGTTCAGCCTGTTCTTTATCTGCAGCAAGCTGGAAAACTGTCCTGTTTTTGCTCTCCTTTATGTTAAATTACTGAACCTCAAAACATGTTAACCCATGAGCATTTGTCATTTAGTTTTATAGAAATTCGGCATGAGCTCTTTTAGTTTAATACAGTTGTTTGATGTTCCAATAAAGCAGCATTGCCAGAGTGTGAGAAGCGAGACCAGTCAGGGGTACAAAAAGATTTTTGAGTATTTCAAATGTTCATTTGATTTATGAATGAGATCAATACGGAGATATTGAACTTATGATGGGATTTGTACATCTCTAGCCACGATTCAATATGGAGCCACTCAAAACAAATGGCTGAGTGACTTGTAACTTTAGGATATTGCAATTTATCTTGCTTATTACAAACAATGATTTTTTACTTTTATGCTGATATAGGGATTAACTGTATCCTTCTGTAACTGTTGTTTTTTTTTTTATTGAAAAATGTGTTGTGAAAGCTTGTAGTTGTGGTTTTGCATAGTTTTTTCCACCTTTTGTGAATTAAGTTTTTAAACATTATTGCTGTAAAGCTGAATTGAATTTTGAATTGAAATTGTAGAAAGAATTTAAATATATATTGTTTTTATAAGCATAAAAACAATAAGTGTAATACTGCATTGAATTGTTGTTTTTCCCCCCAAATATTAAAAAGTTTTGTTTAATTTAATTTCTTTTTTTTTCTTTTTTTTTTTTTTTCGTGTTTTTGTTTTTCTAAGCAAAAAATAAATATCATACATTCCCTAATTTACAGAAGACACCAACTAAAATGTCATTCAGTGTAACAATCTTGTCAGGCATATTTAAAACAAAAATCGATTTAAGACATTAAAAGACAACTTTCACCCCAAATACTAATTAGTTGTAATTCTACATTTTAAAATCCTAGGTTTTGCCCTAGAAGACTTTTTTACTCATTTAAAACACAATAAAATTGAATATACTCCCTTATTCTTTTATATATTTTAATACGTACAAGTCAGAATAAGCATGTTGTTTAAATTTTTACATAAATATTGTGTTATACTGAATGACAATGTAACATTATTTCAACCAAATGTTGACCTTTTATTGTATTTGAAACCTTAGAAGTAGATACTGTACATTTAATGTGCTTTCTATGCACATAAAATGACTTTTGTACAGTACATTTTGTTTGACCCGTGGATATGTATTAGTAAGTCTGTCTTACAAAGTTGGTAAGTTCCCTGTCTTGAATTGGAAATGTGCAAAACGTTTAATAATAATAATAATACATGTGGTTTAGGCTACTACTTAGCATACCACAGTTCCACGTATATAATATTGTCAAATATATATATATATTAAAGTCTGGGCTTTGTGTTTGTTCACTGTCATTTCAGTGCTTAATGTCCTAACTTTCAAATAGTTTTTCAACAAGACTTCAGACGTATGTGTATATATAGACACCTTTGTAGTAGTTTTTATAATGAGCTAATGATATTTTCTACCCCTAAACCTAACCCCACCCCTAACCTCAATCCCACATTTGTACTCCTGCTTGTTTGTTTTAGTGATTTGAATCAAAGAAACAGCTGGATTACTTCATGGTGTACAGTATAGGGGGCGTGTTTCGAAACCTGTATACACACAAACACAGGGAGAAATCTGGTTATGTTTGCAATCATGACCAACTTGTCAGTCTTCCCTGATTTTATGTGCAGAGTAGCCTTAAACTCTTTGATTAAAGAATCTTAAATCATGCTCATCACAACACCAACCACGTGGGGTCAAGATGTGGAAAACTGCATGCAATTGTCTGCTTTTCAAATGGTTTAAAACACCATCTATCATTTTCTCCCTCATGTTTTTGTATTTGACTGTGCTGTTTGCATATATATTATTTTATGTGAAATGTTGCATATGAAGCCAGACAAATACAGTATATCCTTGTGACAACTCTGAAGTGAGACTACAAGTGAGATGTTATTTACATCCAGAGAGACTTGACATTCACTTTTCAGGTGACAAACTTTTATTTTTTATTCATTTGTTAGTTATTCCATTCAGACATTTACATTTAGCTTCTGAGGTGTTCTGTATCAAACACACTTTTTTTGTTTTTAAGAATACAAATGTTTTCCTTAATCTATTCAGGGACAACATTTAGAAAATTAGATTTCATATATAACATTAGACTAAAAATCTATGTACTAATTGTTTGACAATGAATAGAATTGTGTTTTATATTAATCTTTTTATATATATATTGTGGCCGGGCGGGGAACAGCACGACAAGACAAGACTTTTAGTTGGGCCCCGGAGGGTGAGTTTATTGAACAGACTTAAGTGAAACGGTGAAGTGGCAGGTGAATGTGCGTCGGTGCTCCGTGAGAGGTGAAGTCCTTGTCGTGCAGAACTCCCCAGGAAGGTGCAAGCAAACGGGTAGGTGCTTGAAGGTGAGTTCGCGGTGGTGGCGGTGTCCAGAAGTGACGGTGGCCAATCGTTCACGGCGAATCTGTAGGGGGAAATGAGAGCAGAGAGCAGGTAAGCTTCAACCTCATCGGAGATAGTTTCTCAGTGATCTGTGGTGAGCAACCGGCTTTTGTAGGGGCGGCGTCCGTGAACGATTGGTCCGTGGTGATGAGGTCCAGGTGTTTGGCGTGAGTTGCCAGGGCGACGCTGATTGTGCCTCGGGACTCCCGCCACACTCCCCCCCCCAAGCGACGTCCTGGTCCTGGTGGCAGAAACAAAAGGGGAGACAGGGGGTGGGAGGGGAATGACCCCTGACAGACCTGCATACGCTGCCCAAGACCGAGAGAGTCCGTCAGCGTTGGAGTTGCTGGATCCGGCCCGGTGGCGCACATCGAAGTGGAAGTCCTGGAGCGAGAGGAACCACCTCGTGACCCGGGCGTTAGTGTCTTTGGCCCGGGCCATCCACTGTAGCGGTGCATGATCTGTAAACAGTGTAAAATGTCGACCTAATAAATAGTACCTCAGCTCCAGGACTGCCCACTTGATGGCGAGAGCTTCTTTTTCTACCGCGGCGTAGTTGCGCTCGGCCTTGGACAGCTTCCGGCTGATGTACACAATCGGATGCTCCTCTCCCTCCTGGACCTGGGAGAGCACGGCCCCCAATCCCGTGTCGGAGGCATCCGTTTGGAGCAGGAAGGGACAGTTGAAGTCTGGGGCACGCAGGACGGGCTCGGTGGTCAGGGCCTCCTTGATGCGCCGGAAGGCCTCCTCGGTTTCCCCAGACCAACGGATCCGCTCTGGCTGTCCCTTCCTGGTCAGGTCTGTCAGAGGGGCGGCTATAGAGGAAAAGCCGGGGATAAAGCACCGATAATAACCCGCCAACCCCAAGAAGGCACGTACCTGCGACTTGGTGGATGGCTTAGGGGCATCCATAATGGCTTTGACCTTGTCCTCCTGAGGCCGGATGAGTCCTCTTCCCACTTTGAAGCCGAGGTACCTGCCTTCGTTCATGGCTAGGTGGCATTTGCGGGGGTTGGCGGTTAGTCCAGCCCGGCGAAGCTCCAACAGCACCCTGCGCAGCCGCTCCAGGTGGTCTTCCCACGCCTCCGAGTGGATGACCACGTCGTCGAGGTACGC
>NC_133379.1:34935790-35045192 GCF_049309525.1 Garra rufa
ATGGGAAACTGAGACTGAAATATATAATTATTTTTCTTACGTAATAGTTTTGACTTTTTATGCTGTTTTAATTGCTTCATACATTTGCATTACTCACTTCAAACAGATTGCACTGTTGCACCTAACACATTTTTGTGAAGTTTTAAGCTTTGAAGATGGAGATGAGTAGCTCTACAGTGAACTCCACCACACCCGAATCATCTACGAATTCCATAATTAATTTATTTGATCTAATGACTAGAATGTATGTGTCTAGTATCAGTTTCCTGGTTGGTGTTCCTACACACTCCTATGTTATATGGCTTATTATTAAAGGAACGGGTGGAATTGCATCAGAGTTCCTCAACCTCAATTTCTCGCTTTGTGAGATTGGTAACTGTCTTAAGGGTTTGTTTGTTCTACTGTCATTGTGGTTTTTAAGTCTCAGACCCTTGTCCCAATTTTTGCAAGGACTCTCCATCACTGGTCGTCCTCTGTTTCAGTGTCTGATCTGTGTTGAGCATTACCTGGCGGTGGTTCATCCTGTAACCTTTCTGAAGTTCAAACATTTCAGATATAGAGTGATCTGCTGCACTGTGGCCTGGATAATCACTCTTGGATCCTGTTTATTCTGCTTGTTCATTTCAATGTCATCCACCAAGGAAATCTTTACATGGTTCTTATCAGTGCAGTTCCTACTTTTCTTCTCTATCCAATTGTTTTGTCTTATAGCTGTCCTCAGAGCTCTGAAGCAGTCAGGACCAGGAGATAGAGGGAGAGAGAGAAAGGATGAAAACCCCATCAAGAAAAGAGCATTTTGTCTCATTGTAATAATGACTGTTTGCATGGTTATCACATATGTTCCACATACAATGACAGGATTCATTAAGATTTTGACAGAACAGCAATATCCAGCTCTTTGGTTTACCGCTAGGTTTTTTTATGTTCTGGCTGGTTTTGTGCATCCGGTGCTTTTTCTAAGCCGTGTTGGAAAGCTGCCACTGTTCTCCACAAAACCTGATAAACTTAGCAAATGTAATGTAAACAACATTAAGTAACAATTTACTATTTTCATTCCAGTGGTGCATGCATTTTTTTTTTTTTTTTTTTTTGCTATGATTCCACAACATGGTAGTGTGGGCAGGAGACATTAATTTAAATTTACATTAATGTGACTTACTAATGAGTACAATGATTGGCTGTTTTATTCATATGGAAATTATGTGTATTCTATGCTTGTTTTTCAGTTAAACTGATAAACAATGGTTATTTGTTAAGTTGGTTGTTTTTTGTTTTTTGAATAAAGCAAGGGGTTTTCATTTTCCAGTTTAAGAGTTACAAATATAATACATTGCTATGCTTGTGCATTTTGGACCACCTCCAATGTAGTAATTTTTGATCTGTTATCATTTCTAGTTAAAATGTTTCTCAAAGTAAGACATTTTCTTTTTTCCCCAGGTCTTTTCTGTTTTTCTTTGTATTCAAATGTTTAAGCCATTTGAATCGAATGTATCATTCTGCACCTCATGATTTTTTTAAATGAATTTGCATGTCCACTTTATGTGAAATGTTGCATATAAAGCCATTTATTCATTTGACAGCATTAAAGACTACAAAAAACAGCACAGAGTAAGTATCATTCACATCTAGAGGGACTGGACATTAGTTTTTAGGTGACAAACTCTTCTTACATTTACTTTTGCACTCAATAAAATGCAAATAGCATAGTGATCATCAGATAAAGATCATTTGATTGATAATAAATGCAGTAATATTTTCTAGTAAATTTAAAACTGGAATGCAATTTCCCTTGGGTGATTTATTGCACTGCACAGTTGCCGACTTGATTGATGGATTCATTAAGTTTCCTGAACGATCATACCTACACACGAAAGCCATATAATTTAATATTGTATGTTTTGGATTTTTAAATTTGGAACATCTTTCTTTTGACTTTTTTTCCCATGCAGTCTTAAGCTGAAAAAAAAATGGAAGAAATTAACTCTACAGTGAACTTCACAACAAACTCAACCACTCATTCCAATGGACTGTTGAACAGTGTGACACTGTCTGTGTGCAGCATCAATTTCCTTCTCGGTCTTCCTTTACACCTTTATGTCATATGGATCATTGTCACAGAAACTGGAATTGTAATAGACTTCTTCAACCTTAATCTGTCTTTTTGTGAAATTGCAAACTGTTTGAAATGTTTGATTGATGTACTGTCATTTTGGTTTTCCTTTTTCAACACATCCTCACAATTTTTGCAAGGACTCAGCATCACCGGTCGTCCTCTGTTCCAGTGTCTGATCTGTGTTGAGCGTTACCTGGCAGTGGTTCATCCTGTAACCTTTCTGAAGTTCAGACCATTCAGATATAAAGTAATCTGCTGCAGCGCTGGTTGGATATTTACTCTTGGTTCTTGTTTGTTTTGCATGTTTATCTTACTTGACAGTAGTCCATATACAATGTTGTTCACAGTGCAGTTTCTGTTTTTCCCTTTTGCCCAGTTTTTTTCTCTTGTGGGTATTCTCAGAACTTTGAAGCAGTCAGGACCAGGAGAGCAAGAGAAAGAGAAAGAGAAGGAAAATCAATTGAAAAGAAGAGCCTTTATTCACATTCTAATAACCACTATGGTCCTTGTTTTGCTTGTAGTCCCATATAAAATCTCAGCATTCATTGTAACACATAATATTTTGGCTCTGTGGTTTATCGTTCCGATTGGTTATTTGGTGGATGGATTTGTCCAACCTGTTCTTTTCCTGCGTAGAACAGGAAAATTAACCTGTTCCTCATAATAACTGATACTTTATTACCAATCACTCTTTTATATAATGTATATTTCCCTCTAAATGGCAGTTTATGATCCCAAAACATGTTAGTTTAGTTAAAATGTTTTTTTTTGTTTTGTTTTTGTTTTTGTTTTTAATTTCTTTAGAGAGGTTTGGCACCTTAAACCAACTGCCTTGACTATGTTATTTGCATACACTTTAAGCCTTTTATGTATGTGTTTGTCAAATGTGGTGGTTACACTTGTTTGTGGTTTGTTTGATTTGAATAAATACTTCCTGCTTCACCCAGTTTCGCCATTGGGTGCTGATCGCCTTGTTGAGGTTCTTTCTTTTGTAACCATTTTCCCTTACATAACTTTTCACAGTACATATGAAATAGTTATTTTGTCTGTCCTCAGCAATTTCACGATCTACTGAAATCTCCACCGTCGCGGTCCAAGTAGCCGGCTCTCGCACCTGATCAGACGGCCCATGCAGCTCTGTCGCTCCTCACGGTGATGGCTCGGGCTTTCCGCCTACGGTGGGCTCGGGCGCGTACTCCAGCGACACAGAGGCCCTCTGGATCCTCTGTGTCGTCCAGGATCATTGGCTCTCCGTCTCCACCTCCGGCTCTACCACCAACTGCTCCGCCTCCGTCGATCGGCTCCCTGGAGTCGTCAGCCTGTCCTCCACCATGGCTCCTCCCTCCATCGGCTCCACCGTGGGTTTCCATCATGGCTGCGGTCTGGGTCTCACCTTGCTCCTCCTGCTCCAGATCCCTCCGATCTTCTCCTTGGCTCCTCCCTCCATCATCACCTCCCTGGACTGTTCCATCACCACCTTGGACTCCATCGTTGGCCCTCCTCCCGGGAGCCTGTCCTTGCCGAAGCCCCCTCCTAAGACTTTTTATATATTGTTTTCCCCGTTTGTAGGCGCGAGGACGAGTGTCTTCCGGGAGGGGGAAGTAATTTCACACCCCTGGACATTCTAGTTGGTTTCTCCCATCATGTCCCCCCGCTGATCTGTGCGTTTTGGTTCCTCCCTCATTCCCTACACCTGTGTGTGTTAATCATTGTGTCTTTATAAGTTGGTGTCTTTGCTTTGTTTCTTGTCGGACGTTGATGTTACTACCCCATGTTCCTGTATTTCCTGTTCTGCTCCACTAGATTATTAAAGTCTTTTAGTTTGTATTACGTCATTGTTTGTCTATTGTTTGTGACATATATAGGTCTATAGATAGAAATGAACACATTTTCTTTTTATTCAAATGGATTTTGTTTTAATCCATTTGAATAAAAAGGCCATCAATCATTTTGAATTTCATGCATGTTGCATATGTTTGCATATGTTTTGTTTTATGTGCCATGTTATATATAAAGCCGTGAAAATACATCCTTTGACACCTGTAAAATGAGACTACATAAACAGCACAGAGTATTATTTACAGCCAGAGAGACCGGACATTTACTCTTCAGGTGACAAACTTTCCTTTTTGATTGATTTGTTTGTTTGATTTCATTTAGTTATATGCAAAAAAAAATCTGTGATTATCAGATGTAGTTTGCGTTATGAGTAAGAGTCTGAATTGTATTGTTTTACTAGGCAGTTTCTGGACAATTGGAGGAAATGTTTCGTTTATGACTGCTTTTGTTTTGTGAAAATGTAAAGAATCATATATCATTTTGAAGTCATTTAAAATCTTTTTCAAAATTACTTTTACAAAATTAAATTGCAAAGAATTTGTTGAAAGTATTGTATAGAATTGTGCATTGTGATGCATTTGTTGAATAATTATATCAAATAAAAAAAGTTTATTATAAAATATGAACTGTGTGCTGTTGGAAGCTGGGATGTAGCCTAATGAAAATTAGTTACATATTAATTTGTTTCTGCTTTTTGATTAGAACATGTACTCTTCTCTCTTTCAGTAGGTCACTGATGCAACTAATTATTAATTGTGTGAAATTTTAAGAACACAAGAAGAAAATGAACAACTCTATAGTGAACCTCACCACACCTGAAGCATCTACAACTCCTTCCTTTGTGTTAGAGGACATTATGGAAATGTGTGCATGTGGTTTTAGTTTCCTGGTTGGTCTTCCTATACACTCTTATGTTTTATGGCTCACAGGAAGAGAAAGTGGACTTGCATCTGTGTTCTTCAGACTTAATTTGTCTGTTTGTGAGATTGGTATCTGTGTGGAAAGTTTGATTTTTATACTGTCTTTTTGGCTTTCAAGTCTCACAAAATTAATATGTTTTTTAGTAGGACTAGCTGTCACTGGTCGTCCTCTGTTTCAGAGTCTGATCTGTGTTGAGCGTTACCTGGCAGTGGTTCATCCTGTAACCTTTCTGAAGTACAAACCTCTCAGATATAGAGTGACCTGCTCTGCTGTGGCCTGGATGATTATTCTTGGCTCCTGTTTATTCTCGGTGTTCACCTCGGTGCATACTATAGCACACACATGGTTCTTCTCAGTGCAGTTCCTCATCTTCTTTTGTATCCAGTTGTTTCTCCTTGTGGCTGTTCTCAGAGCTCTTAAAGAGTCAGGACCAGGAGAGAGAGGGAAAATGAAAGATGAGGAAAATCACATGAAGAGAAGAGCGTTTCATTTCATTGTAATGACTACTCTGAACACAGTTATCATTTATGTCCCATTTACCATCTCAGGATTCATTACCATTATAATAAAACAGAATATTCGTGCACTTTGGTGCATTTGTTTGTTTTGTTATTTGCTGGCTGGTTTTGTTCAGCCTTTTATTTATCTGCATCGATTTGGAAAACTCTCCTGCCTGACTTGTGCATAACCACTTTTGCACCATTTATTTGTTTGAGCAAATTCTAATAGTTTTGTCTGTGGTTTTCAGATTTGTATTTATTTTTATGCACTTTTTAAATAAACAATTCATGTATTATTGTGAGTTGTGAAAGATACATAATTGTTTTGTCATGTGATATTCAGTATGTTGTGTGTTTTTGGAAAAAAATACATTTATTTAGTAATTTATTAGTAGCATTTGTCAGTATTTATTAATATTAAGGTTAAACATTAATTTATTTTTCATTGTAAAGTTCACAGAAAAAGAATGCCCACCATTTCTCAGTAAATTCAAATGTTTTAATTCATTTGAATGTACATCATTCAAATCACACATTTTTCAACCACATGCATTTGCTTATGTTTTGTTTTATGTCACACATCTTTGATATATCTTTGTGGTAACTCTGAAATGAGACTACACAAACAGGACCGGGTATTATTTACACCCAGAGAGACTGGACATTCACTTTCCAGGTGAAATATTTTACCTAAATTTGTTTGTTATTCCATTCAGTAAAATGCAAATATATCTTCAAATATATGCTTATTTAGCATATTTACTTTAATTAATTAATTCTCTAGTTTCAGACTTTTTGATCCTTTATGACCATAGAGTGCACAACTTGTTTTTCACTTCAAGGATACACTAATAAAATACTTGCAAATCATTAAGCTATTAGTTCATAGTCAATGCATAGTTTGTAAACTGTAGATAATACATACAGATAATATACTCAGTGCAAGTGGTGAATTCCTCATTGCTTGTCACTGTAATTAACACAAATAGTATGGTTTAATTAGAATGTAGTCAAGGAATTGTTAATTGGGAATAATGAGTGAATAGTTCTCACTTTAGATTAAAAAAATGGGGAAATCTCATTAATCAGGTGCTTTAAACCAACTTTTATTGAACATTAAGGCTCAATCCCATTTCTACCCCTTACCCCTACACTTAGCCCTACCCCTCCGTTTGGCGCGTTCACGTGATGGGGTAGGGGTGTCTCATTTCTCTTTTGGTTGGAGGGGTAGGGGTAAGGGGAAGGGCCAGATAGCCCTCCAAACGAAGATTTTTCAGGACCTCACTTCAAACGCAGGGCTAAGAGAAATTTCCAACATGGCTGCTCACTCGAGCAAGCAGACTCGTAAATATAAGTAATTTTTGCCTTTAATAAGGATTTTGATGACAATGTTTCATTATATGTATATTACCTTCAATCTTGTGTTTGTGTTTATGGTGTTGTTTTGTAAATAAACGTTTGCAAAAAAATCGCTAAAGTTTGCTAGCAGATAGCACTGATTGCACGATATTACAAAATATATTTTTGTCATATACACTTGACTGCATGTTAGAAACATGAAAGACCAGTGGCACGGCAATTTGCAACGGTGGTGTAGTGGAGGGTGTACGCAGGTATACGGTGTATACACACTTCCACTTTTTAAATCCCCTCTGATGCGCATTATTCAGTAGTGTCCTGCATTCGCCAAAATCATGGCAGTCCACCACATCCAGTCATGTGAATAAATGTAAATATTCGCTAAAAACACCCAATAAAGGCAGTGATGATGCAGTCAGGACCGTGGAGCCGGCTTGCTTTGAAATGTATTTGATGATTGCGCCTAATGCACCTGCGCCCGATACGTCTACCGCACCAGTAATTTAAATCAGTACATACTAATAAAAACGATACCTTACAAATAAAAAGAAGCTGATTTTTATGATCAGAAATTTCTTAAACAAGTGAACCCCTGTAAACATTTTAGTCCAAGGATCCAGAAAACAAACGCGTTCAAATAGAAAGTTGAAAACGAAATTCACAAATGAAGCATATATACTTCTCCAGGCACCACTACACTGATTAGCAATTTGCCGCGCATGTGATAATGTGTTGTTTGTTGTGAATGATTTCACATTTGTACTTTTTGAAACATGGCAACATTTTGACATCTTGGAATGAGTGATAAACATCTGCGCATGTCCTCTGACGTAACATTAGGAACAAGCGACAACCTATGATGACGTATAACAGTGTTGTAGTGGTGTCCCATTTCTTAGGGGAAATATTTTAGCCCTTCCCCTTTACACTTTGTTTCAAGGGACAAAGGGAAGGGGCGAGGGGTAGGCGAAGGGGTAGAAAATAGAATTGGGATTGGGCCTAAGTGCATTCATATTCAGTGTTCCTTAAACTCTTTACAAATGCAGTAAGGTCACAGACAAGCATGTGTTTTATGGGGACTGTCCATTAGGGATGGGAATCGAAAACTGGTTCTTGTTGAGAACCGGTTCCCAGTGTTTCAGTTCCTTTGAATCGTTTGCAAAATTTGCAAACGATTCCCTTAACGATTCCAGTGGGCACGAATGACGTCATCACGTGCATTGCGTAACTTACGTACATTGCGTAGCTTATGCTCAGTCAATAGTAAGCATGGCGCCTAAGCGGAACAAACGCTCAAAAGTCTGGTTGTATTTCACCAAAAAAGACGAAAATAGGACAACTTGTAATACTTGCAATAACAATAAAAGAATGTTGCGTTTTCGATCCGCTCCGGACTAACAGTTCTCAACCCAGCAGCGGCAGCAGCAGCAACAACGTTAGCATGAGAATCTTCCAAATGAGAATCGATAAGGGAATCGATAAAGAATCGAATCGTTAAGCAGAATCAAAAATGGAATTGGAATCGTAAAAATCTTATAGTTCATTATCAAAGAAGATGAATAACTCTACAGTGATCTTCACCACACTTGTAGCATCTGCAAACTCCACAACTCAATCCATTGGGCTAATAGACAATATACAATTGTTTGTCTGCAGCTTTACTTTCCTGTTTGGTATTCCAACACAGTCCTATGTGATCTGGCTCATCATCACAGGAACAGGAAATGGACTTGCATCAGAGTTCTTAACCCTCAATCTGTCTGTTAGTGAGATTTGTAACTGCCTGTTATGTTCCTTTGATACAATGGCAATTTGGTTTTCAAATCTCAGGATAGTATCATATTTTCTACAAGGGCCAGGCATCTCTGGTCGTCCTCTGTTTCTGTGTCTGATCTGTGTTAAGCGTTACCTTGCAGTGGTTCATCCTGTAACCTTTCTGGAGTACAAACCTCTCAGATATAGAGTGATCTGCTGCTCTGTGGTCTGGATAATCACTCTTGGCTCCTGTTTGTTTTGCACCTTTATTTTAATCGCACTCAATACTATTGCACATGCATGGTTCTTTGCACTGCAGTTTGTCCTTTACCTCTCCGTCCAGTTGTATTGTCTTGTGGCTGTTCTCAGAGCTCTGAAGCAGTCAGGACCAGGAGATAGAGTGAAAGAGAGAGAAGAGGAAAACAACATAAAGAGAAGAGCGTTTTATCTCATTTTAATAACTACTGTGAACACGATTTTCATATATGTCCCATTTGCTATCTCAGGATTTGTTCGTGTCGTGATAAAGCAAAACAGTTTGCCAGTGCGGCTGGTTGCTTTGATTTGTTATGCACTGGCTGGTTTTGTCCAGCCTGTTCTGTTTCTTCAACGAAATGGAAAACTCTCCTGCCTCTGTTCCTCATAAGTTTACTACCCTGTTGAAAAAAACCTGCATATCCTGGTTAGGTAGATTTTGATGATGGTATGCTGGTTTAAGCTGGTCCTTTGTTGGTTTGTGGTGGTCCTTAGCTGGTTTATGCTTGTCCTTGACCAGCAACATGACAAGCTAAGGATCAGCATAAACCAGCTAAGGCCCAGCCTCCCAGCATCAAAACCTACCTATCCAGCATATGCTGTTTTTTTTTTTTTGTTTGTTTGTTTTTTATCAGAGAAACTTCTCCGAATTCTGGTATATTAGTCTTAGTATATTTGGCTTATACATTTACTTAAACTTTTATACAATACTGTGTCAATACTGGACCAGGATGATACACTTAAATAACCGAAAAAACAAAGTGTGAAATGTTAAACACTTCATGCACTCAACTGTCACAGCTTTAATTACATAGCGAAGGAGGAAGTGCTATTAAACTTTGTTTATGAATGACAAAATAACCTTATATAGTTCATACACTACATGGTTGAGCACATAGTGCATAAGTACAGTGTGTTTAGTAGTATTTAGTGCATAATGTGGGATGCAGTTTAAGTTGTGTTTCAGTGGAAAATGTATCTTTGTATTCAAATTAGTTTTCCACAGAGAATTAAAATGTTTTATAGTTTATCTTTACTCACGACTGTCATTTTTAACCTCCTGATTTTCACTTTAAATATTTGCATAGCTGATGTTCTGTGTGATGTTTACGAAGCAAAATCATGCACACATGGGCTTTTGACAGCTGTGAAATGTATTTAACACAGCAGTGAGCTTTATGTCAAACCAGAGAGACTGAACATTCACTCTTCAGGTGACAAACTCTTTTCACTTTGAATCATTGTCTGTCTCTGCTGTATGATATATTACAGCCATTGTGGTTGAGTAATGTACAGGGCAACGGTTGTGAGCATACTAGATGGATTAGTTATGTAAACTGTTGAACTTAATATGTTTTAAAGTTTAAAACAGCATGACAATGCATTATTTTTTGGATATAATTTGTGTATTGTCTTTTTAGATCATCTGCTTTGTATTGATTTTTCTTAAGAAACAGACATTTCTGTTTTCCATACAGTAGACCACAACTGCAACATTTTCCTTCAGCTCTTCTGGTTAGAGAAGATAAACATGGAACTAATGAAGAACTTCACTGAACCTCATTCTTCTGCCAACATTACAGTAGCATCATTTTGGCAAATAGGCATTTTAGAAATTTGTATGTTGACCTTCAACTTCTCATTTGGTCTTCCAACACATTCTTATGTGATCTGGCTCATTGTCACAGGAACAGGAAGTGGAATTGCATTAGAATTCTTCAGCCTCAACATGTCTGTTTGTGGGATCTTTTACTCTGTGGACTCTTTGCTCGTGCTAGTGACAAAATGGTTTCCATTTCAAAGTCTCATATTAATAACTCAATTTATGTTTGGGCTTATTTTCACTGGCCATCCTCTGTTTCAGTGTCTGATGTGTGTTGAGCGTTACCTGGCAGCAGTCCATCCTGTAACCTTTCTGAAGTACAAACCTCTCAGATATAGAGTGATCTGCTGCACTGTGGCCTGGATATTTATTTTAGGCTGTTGTTTGTTCTGCATGCTCAGTTTTATCTCATTTACTGTTTTTATATATGTATGGTTCTACTCACTGCAGTTTGTTCTCTACATCACCATCCAGTTGTTTTGTCTTGTGGCTGTTCTCAGAGCTCTGAAGCAGTCAGGACCAGGAGAGAGAGTGCAAGAAAGGGAGGAGGAAAACCGCATAAAGAGAAGAGCATTTTACGTCATTCGAATAACTACTGCTAGTTTGGTTATCATGTATGTTCCATTTGTTATAACTGGACTGCATTCTGTTACGACACTGCAGAGTTTTCAGATTGCTTGGTCACTTAGTTATGTTTGCTTCATGCTGGCTGGTTTTGTCCAGCCTGGACTTTATCTGCACCGCACTGGAAAACTGTCCTTCTTGTGTTCTCCAAAAAAACTGTAACTGTGAGATTTGGTTAAGTTACTTTTTTCATCAGCTTTCTGCTGTTTTATTTTGTTATTTTTGCTAAATAAAGAAATGCATAGATGGGAAGCCTTAATTTGAGATATTATAGCTTTTAGAGATCAAGTTCTCCAGAGAGAACTTAATTTCCAGTTAGAATAGATATTTTAGGTTAAAGTAACAGAGTTCAACAAAAAGATTTTAGATCTTATTCAGTGCTTTTTCTGGTGGCATTACTGTATGAATTTGTTCTGCTGTGTTATCATTGACATTTTGGTTCATACATTATGTTTCATGCATATTGCTATTTATTTTCTGTTTTATAACTAGCAACAAATCAGATTTTTACAGAATTAGTCTTTGTTAATGTTAGTTAAATACAATTGTTGATTGTTTGATGTTTATTTATAAAAATACATTTGTAAGTGTTGAAAGATTAATCAGGGCTGTAGAAATATTGTTCATTGTTACTGTAGTAGCATATATATTTCGCTCATGTAGTTAACTAAGGTTGACAAATAAAACCTTTAAAAAGTAAAGTGTTACCCATATTTTTTAGTTGCCACTAAAAAGGAATGATACTGGGTGAAAAACACTGTAAAACACTTTGGGGAATGAACATTGAATTGTGCAAATATTAAAAATAATACACATAATATTTTTTTTTTTTTAATGAACCCCAAACCTTAAGCATGACAGCATGTAAAAAAAAAAAAAAGAATAAATGTATGGAAAGTTAGTATGTTGTTAACTACAACATGTAGTCACTTTGTTTAATGCTTTAAGCCATAATTTCCCTAGAACTTTCTAAAAGTGTCCACCAAGATAAGTAATTTAATGAAAAGTGACTTACAGAACCATTCGTGTTACATGTTTTGATTTAATCATGTAGAGCTAGTTCACCCAAAAATGAATATTTCCTGAAAATGTACTCCTGAAAATGAGTTTGTTTCTTTATCAGAACAAATTTGGAGAAATTATGTATTACATCACTAGCTCACCAAAGGCTCCTCTGCTATGAATGGGTGCTGTCAGAATGAGAGTCCAAACTGCTGGTAAAAAACATCACAATAATCAACAAGTAATCCACACCACTCCACTCCTTTAGTTAATGCTTGTGAAGCAAAAAGATGCGTATTTGTAACAAACCATTGCTTCTGGTTAAAATATGAGACTATAATCTATATTATTGCTTTCTCCAGTGAAAACTTTCACCTGGATGAAGAGAAATATGCACAATTCAAGCACTGTTACAAGTTAAACTAGGTTTTGAGTTTCAATTTTATTATAGCTCCATGTTGAATCTGATCCCAAATTGTCACATCTGTTCAAATCTTACTATATTACTGACAAGTATGTTGTTTCATTTTTCACAAAAGTTATTTGATACTTTAAAGTAGACACATTACTTGCATTTAATATGCTTTTTTTGTATATAAAATCACTTTTGTAAATTTAATTTGATGTGGACACCGAAATGGGATATCTTGTTTTTGACCCATGTATGTGTGAAAGAAATGGCCTGTACATTAAATAACCCATACATGATAAAAGACACACTTTTGCATCTGCGGCTTGAATGTGTTCAGTTCTGAAGTTGAGTAGCATGGCCTTAAAAATTCATTATTTCCACTTATTGTTTGCATAGCTGATGTACTGTGTGATGGTGAGAATATAAAATCTTGCACAAGTACTTGTGACAGCTGTGATGTCTGAGCATTGAGACTGAGCATTCACTCTTCAGGTGACAAACTCCTTATTTCGATTCAGATAATTTGGATTGTTTTCTTCTGTTGTGCTGTGTGATAATCCCATTGTTGTTAAGTCATACTATATAGGAGATATGAGAAGGTCAGATT
Source organism: Garra rufa (assembly GCF_049309525.1). NCBI lineage: Eukaryota > Metazoa > Chordata > Actinopteri > Cypriniformes > Cyprinidae > Garra > Garra rufa. Next base: position 34,948,781 of record NC_133379.1, read on the forward strand.
GGTTATTGTACAAGACAGGTCTGAGTTCTGGATAATGTATAAAAAAGTCTGAGTGCTCACTGGTTGTGACGACTAACCTTAACCTTGTTATTTGCACTTCTCTCTTCAGATCAGTATAGCAATATTTATTAGTTTACTTTTGGGGTTTAGGGTTTTTTGGAGCAAGCAAATAGAAGAAGAAGACATGAATATCTCTGCAATGAACCTCACCATACATGAAGCATCTCCCGACCCCACAATATCTGTATTTAAAGAAGTTGGTATCTTTGAATGTAATATTTTTTGCTTCAGTTTCTTGTTTGGTCTTCCTGCAAACGCCTATGTGATCTGGCTCATCATCACAGGAGCAGGAAGTGGAGTTCCATCAGACATCTTCATCCTCAATCTCTCTGTTTGTGGGCTCTTTTTTTCTGTGAACTCTTTGCTCATTTTTTTTAGAAAATGGTTTCTGTTTCTAAGTTTAATAGCATTATCCCAGTTTTTGTTAGGGCTTGCTATCACTGGTTCTCCACTGTTTCAGAGTCTGATTTGTGTTGAACGTTACCTTGCAGTGGTTCATCCTGTTACCTTTCTGAAGTTCAAACCTCTCAGATATAGAATAATCTGCTGCACTGCAGCCTGGATAGTTATTCTTGGATCCTGTATAATTTCCATGCTTAGTTTTCTTATATTTACTATTTATATGTATATGTGGTTCCTCTCATTGCAATTTATATGCTTCCTCTCTGTGAAGTTGTTCTGCTGTGTGGCTGTTCTCAGAGCTCTGAAGCAGTCAGGACCAGGTAAGAGGGGGAGAGAAGGAGAGGAGGAAAACCACATGAAAAAAAGAGCATTTTATCTCATTCTAATAAATACTGTGAATACGGTTATCACATATGTTCCATTGATCATAAGTGGGTTGTTATATGTTGTGACAAGGCAGTTATTTCAGAATCTCTGGTCAGTTTGTTATATTTCTTTCATGCTGGCTGGAATTGTACCGTCGGTTCTTTATCTGCACCGAATAGGAAAACTCCCCTGCCTCAGCATCTGTAACATTTTGAGTTAATCAGTCATTGAATCATTACCCTTTTATCAAAATGTAAAAGTGTACCTGATCTGCATTCTTCTGCCAACCTCACAAAATCTTTGTTTTGACGAAAAGTCCTTGTAGAAATTTAGATGTTGATCTTCAACTTCATATGCTTTCCTACATACTCCTACATAATACATAATGTAATTTGTCTAACTGTCACAGGAGCAGGAAGTGGAATTGTTTAGTTACGGGATTCTGGGCTGTTGGAGATCCTTAGAGTTTCCGAATTGGAATTCCCACTTGAGTTAAAATTTCCTACTGGGAATTTGGATTTTCTGATTTTCGGGTAAAAATGGAACACCATAGAGGTTTCTGATCATTTTTATATCATTATATATCACCATACCAAGTTATTTTACTTACCTAGACATTTGTAAAAGTTATTTGATTTTCCCTGTAAAGTGATGTAGTGGTCTTGTTTCTGTTTTCCCACATTTTCTGTGCATGTGACAAGTATTTTTGCATGTTTGATTTGAATGTACACTTATTAGTGTGTTTAAGCGTTTGCATGAAGGTAATGATCTGTACATTAAATAAGCCGTGCATGATGAAAGATGTACTTTTGCATCTGTGGCTTAAAATCTGAAGTTACATTGCTGTAGTATGTAATAATGAGGTCTCATTTGTTAATGTATCAGCTAACAAGAACTAACAATGAGCAATGTTGGTTTCAAATAACATTGTTTGTTCATCTTTGTTAATGTGAGATCATAAAAATACACTTGTTTATTGCTCTTGTTAGTTCACCAAACTATAAAACAGCAAAGAGGAAGAGATGATTGGTTTATATGCAGCATGCATTCTACAAATCATGTCCCATTGGTGTTTTGCCAGACTTTCACATGTGTAATGCTACACATTTGTTTTAAATGTATGTACATATGAGCATGTTTGTATAAAGGTAATGGCCTATACATTAAATGACCTGTACAACACCCATGCATGTAGCTACTTTTGCATCTTTTGCTTGAATGCATTCCTTTGGGCTTCTAAAGCTGAGTACCATGAAATGGTACCACACAATTGAGTACCATGCATTATTTCACCTTATTGTTTGCATTGCTGATATACTGATGGTGAGAATATAAAATCATGCACAAGTGCATGTGACAGCTGTGGAGATCATGCATTGAGACTGCATTCACTTTTCAGGTGACAAACTTCTCTTTTCAATTCATATTGTTTTCTTCTGTTGTGTCTTATTGAATAATCCCATTGTTGTCATACTGTAGGAGTTTGAATTAATTGATTTGTCATATTCTTGAACCATTAGCTTGGTTATCACATATGTTCCATTTACTCTGACTGGTTTAATCACTGTTTTGACAAATATGAGTTTTCCGATCCTGTGGAACATTAGTTATATGTTTTGTGCTGGCTAATTTAGTTCTGCCTGTTCATGATGTGCACTGTGCTGGAAAACTCTTTTGCTTCTGTTCACCAAAAAAACTCCAACAGTGACATTTTTAAATAATAATGCAAATTTCTGCTCACGAGCCTTGCCTGCTTCAACTAAGCTCTTCTGACATGGATGAAGATGAAAGTGTTTTGCTGTTTTTTTTCCTTCTCACTGTGCTGTAGAAAGTGTTCAAATGATGTTACTAAGGTGCCACTCTTTGATTAGTAAGAATGTTTTCCAAAATGGAAAAAAAAAAAATCATTTAGTAACACTTGTACACAAAAAATAAACAATGTGTCAAAATTCTAACATTTTAGGTGACTTTTTAAATTATTAATATTGTATAATGCATTCAAGAAGATCAAAGGAAAAGTTCACTTCCAGAACAAATAATTACAGATAATGTGCTCACCCCCTTGTCATCCAAGATATGTTTTTGTAAGGCATATTTCAGGATGTTTCTTCATATAGTGCACTTCAATTGTACCCAGAGCATGAACTTCCAAAATTCAGTTTAAATGCAACTTCAAACGATCCCAAATGTGATTGTAAATGATTCCAGCCACGGAAGAAGGACCTTATCTAGCGAGATAATCAATTATTTTCATTAGAAAAATAAATCTCAAATGCTATTCTCGTCTTGCTCTCCCTGAACTCTATTTTTTTCCAGTTCAGGACAGTTTGGGTATGTCGAAAAACTCCCATCTCAACTTTAAAATCATCCTACACCGCTGTTTACCTTTTTTGTTACGTGTGTGTATTATTATTATTTTATTTTTTTAATTGAGGGAGAAATTATCATGGGAGTTCAGGGAGAGCAAGACAAGACAAGCGTTTGAGGATAAAAAGTATTTAAATCGTATTTATTTTTTTAATGAAAATAACTGATCGTTTCACTAGACCCTTCTTCCTCTGCTAAGATGATTTACAATCACATTTGGGATCGTTTGAAGACGCATTTAAACTGCATTTTGGAAGTTCAAACATTTCTCATTATATGGAGAAAAATACCGAAACATTGTCCTCAAAAAATAACATTTCTTTGCAACTGAAGAAAGAAAGACATGAACATTTTGGACGACAAGGGGGTGAGAACAGTATCTTTTTTGTTCTTGAAATTAACTTCTGAAAAAAAAATTCACGAAGACAAATCAAGATGATCAAAAGCATAAACAAAAAGCTTCCCGAAAAAAATAATAATAATCAGCAAGAGACAGGAATGAATGACTGTGAAGAAGCATTTTCATAACCAACCACTCAACTATCACATCTTGTTAACTACACAAAAGGACAGCTGCAAAAGTAGGTATGCATTCTATCGATTTTAAGGTTATAACATATCTTTACAGCCTACTTGAACCTCACACTAAAGCGAAAACACTAAAAGCCTTTTAAAGACCTCTGAGGTGCGGTAAGTCAAAAAGGAAAAGTATGGTTATGGACAGCAGGTGGTTATTTGTGTGTGATTTATTACTACCTGTCCAGTTGATCCTGAACTTTTCTACATATATACTTGTGTGTACTTGTGCAGAGATTAACTGATTGAATTGATTTTAAAGTGAACAGATTTGTTTTCTTCATTTTGTAGTCTTTCATCTTGCACTTCTGTAACAATTGATGTTTAAAAAAAAAAATATGACATCACTTAGTGCATTTGCATGTTGTTTTTCAACGCTTCAGAACCAATGCCTGACAGAAAAGTCAGAGTTTCATTCCATGAACACATCAATTTGGAAGGCAGACAGTCCAGCTCTAAGTGACTACTGATATAAGTTTGCCCAGTAATTTTGAGGTAAAACAGCAAGTAATTAAAACAAAACTGTTCTCTTTTTATAATTCTTGTTGACTAACACTTGTATCTCATTCATAGATCACAGTTGTTGTGTTTTTTTTTTTTTTTTGAATGCACACAGTGAAGAGATTAACATCTCCATTGAAGTCTTCTCCACTGATGGGTCAAACACTTCCAGTTATTCATTTAACAACAGTATGGTTACTGGCTTGTATATATATTCAAATTAGCCATTTTAATGTAGATTAATCTAGATTAATTCCAAGATTACAGTGAGATTAATCTAGATTAAAAAAAAAAAAAATCTATGCCCACCACTAATATATATATATATATATACATACATACATACATACATACAGTGGGTACGGAAAGTATTCAGACCCCCTTAAATGTTTCACTCTTTGTTATATTGCAGCCATTTGCTGAAATCATTTAAGTTCATTTTTTTCCTCATTAATGTACACACAGCACCCCATATTGACAGAAAAACACAATTGTTGACATTTTTGCAGATTTATTAAAAAAGAAAAACTGAAATATCACATGGTCCTAAGTATTCAGACCCTTTGCTCAGTATTTAGTAGAAGCACCCCTTTGATCTAATACAGCCATGAATGTATATACAGTGGGTACCATATTGACAATTTTTTGAATGATCAATACAAAAAACAATCATACCACATTATTTTAATTACCTAAAATTTCCAATAGTTATCATACCTACAAGAGGACCCCAAACTAAATGGTTTAATTGTCCATGTAAAGTTGTTAAGCAAAGTGTCCCATTTATACTCTGCCACACTATTTGTGCATGTTACATGTGTAATCTTGCATGTTCTGATTTAAATAGGTAAATGTTGTAAAGTGTGTGTATGCAGGAAATGTCCTGTACATTAAATTACCCATATACTTTCTGCATCTGTGGCTTGAATGTGTTAAGTACCATGGCTTTTAATATGCATTATTACCACTTATTGTTTGCATAGCTGATGTACTGTGTGATAGTGAGAATATAAAATAATGCGCAAGTACTTATAGCAGCTGTGAAGTCCGAGCACTGAGACTGAGCATTCACTCTTCAGGTGATAATTTAACTCCTTTCAGTTCAATTTATTGTCTTCTATTGTGCTGAGGGGTTTATTACATGTGTTGTTATAAGTCATATTATAGAGGTTTTGGGGAGATTAATTGGTTATTGAACAAAAAGGCTATGAGTTCTGTTTTTGTCTTTGTAGCTGAAGTAACTGATGTAAACTGTGGAGCTGTTTAACTGATGTAAATGAAATCTGACCACTAACCTAACATTCACCTGTTTGGTATTTGCACGTCTTTCTTTAGATCACAGCTGTTTTTGTTGTTTGGTGTGAGAAGAAGAGAATGAATAACTCTGTGAACATCACACATGAAGTGTCCTCCAACCTCACAAAATCTGTATTTGATGAACCTATGATCTTCGAACTGTGTGTTTTATGCTTTAATTTCATGCTTGGTTTTCCTACACACTCCTATGTGATCTGGCTCATCATCACAAGAACAGGAAGTGGAGCTCCATCAGACTTGTTCATCCTCAGTCTCTCTATTTGTGGACTTTTATATTCTGTTAAGTCTTTGCTATTTTTTTTTACAAAATGGTTCCTGTTGCCAAGCCTACTAGCATTATCCCAGTTTTTGTTAGGAGTTATCATCACTGGTTCTCCTCTGTTTCAGTGTCTGATGTGTGTTGAGCATTACCTGGCAGTGATTCATCCTGTAACCTTTCTAAAATACAAGCCTCTCAGATACAGAATGATCTGCTGCACTGCAGCCTGGATCATTATACTAGGATCCTGTTTCATCTCCTTGTTCAGTTTTCTCATATTTACTGATTTTACGTATATGTGGTTCCTCTGGCAGCAATTTGTATTCTTCCTCTCTATCCAGTTGTTCTGCTGTGTGGCTGTTCTCAGAGCTCTGAAGCAGTCAGGACCAGGAGAGAGAGGGAGAGAGAGAGAGGAGGAAAACCACATGAAGAGAAAAGCGCTTTATCTCATTCAAGTAATTACTGTGAACACAGTTATCACATATGTTCCATTTACTGTAACTGGTCTGCTAATTGCTGTGACAAAGCAGAAATTTATGATTCTCCTGTCATGTAGTTTTATGTGTTTTACGCTGACTAATTTAGTAACTCCAGTTCTTTTTCTGCAACGAATTGGAAAACTCTCCTGCCTCCACATCTGCAACATAATGAGTTAATTATGTCTTGCATCATTATCCACTTCAAGGATAGTGACTCAGAAAATCAGTTAAATTTGTATATGAAAATAGCAAGCCCTCTTGTTTCTTTATTGGTTAACAATTTTAAAAATGCATTTGTGTGTAAGATTTACATGCTTTAATTCACATGGACAACATTATGAAAATTTGAAGACTTGCCAGCACTAATGTCTGTTTTAAGAATTCAGGTGATAAAAATGTGATTTAGATCAAGGCTGTAGATTTCTCAACAAATGGTCTGAGCACAACCAATGTTTTAATGGATGTTCAACAAATATATTATCTGTATATTTATAAATCAGATTCCAACAGATAATCTGATAATCTCTGTTCCTTTCATATCTTAAATATAGCAAATATACCTTGTATAATTTATAGGCCTATAATTACGGCATAATTCATGTATAATTCATTCTGATTTCTTTTTCAACACAATCTTTGTTTAAATAAAGCTAATGTATAGGCTATGATTCATCTCAATGAGATTGTTTTGAATATATGCACTAAAAATATTTAATTACTGACCCTTTCTGCAGGCTTTTCTTTAAAAAAACATATATGATAAAATATTGTTAATGACACTTCAATCCAATTTGGACCTGTCTTATTAAACAGCATATAAATTAATATTGCCCAATATTATGAAATGCCAAACCAGGAAGTGATAGAGGACTGTAAAGCTTTGTGGATGTTGATGGAGGTGATCTACTCAATCTATGTTTTAATTATCAATCTAAATATGATCTGAATGTAGCATTTAAAAAAAGGTGATTTTGAGTGTTGTTTTGTTTAAAAGCATGGGCTCTTTTAATATACTGCATGTTCAGATATTCAACAAAATATTCAGGGTGCCATAAAAGTTTTGTGAAAATGCTCAAAAATGCACTGGCTGGGAAAGAGTTAAGGTGTGCTTTGTTATTTACTATTACAGTTTTTCTCTAAAATGTTATAAATCATTTCTGAATTGCTTTAGTAACAGAGTATTATGCTGTATGCATAATTGTGTATTTATTATAGTTTTTACACAAAATTAATATTACTGACTTAAAATCAGTCAGCAATTTCAAAGTGACTTTATTTATTTATTTTCAAATAATTTAGACTATATTATTTATAAAATATCCTTTAGGGTGTGCCTATGTGACCCAGGACCACAAAACCAGTCATAAGGGTCAATGTATACATGACATAAACTGAAAGCTGAATAAGCTATGCATTGATGTAAGATTGGTTAGGATATGACAATATTTGTCTGAGATACAAATATTTGAACATTAATGCAACATTAATGCATCATTACAACATTAATGCAAAATAAACTAATGCTTGATTCACTTGAGTGGATTCTTTTGAATCAGTCATTGACTAAATCATTCAAAAAGACTCTTTTTGTTGGTTATTTTATTGCACTGTAGGTGGTGTCAAGTGACTTATGCGCAATTTAGCCATTGAATCATTCACTCATTTGTCATTTATAATCTTTTTTTTCATACGGCACTTACGGCACTATTGAATACCCATTTATGAGCTATTTAAACACTATACGCCTTATTCAGCCCGCTGCCATTTTGAATCGAAAACGAGGCTGTGAGGGATAGCAGTCCAGCAGCGCCCACTGTGGCGTATTGTTGCGTACCGGGATGTAGATCGTATAGCCGTAAAATAATAGGTCATTTCACATTTTTCCACAGGAAAAAGAGCTCCAGAAAACGTGGATTGATCGACAGGACATATAACCTCACTTTCAGGTAACAATATTGCATTTAAGAAAATGACTGTGGAAACTAGCCGGTTGGCTAATTGCTAATTTATAATGCGAGCATGTTTATCTTCCTTTAAACGTTTACGCAGAGCTAACATGTTATGTACTACTACAACAACTAAACTAAATATCTCCATTTTGTATAGATTACAAAGAACACAAAAGTGCTCAACATTTTACTCAGGATTGTTTTTCAAAAACACTGACTGGAATTAGGACGCTTGAGGAGGGTTCAGCTCCGTCTGTGTTTACCTGGACTCTAAGACCTCACGAAAAGAAAACCTTGCGATTGTAAATGAAAAAGATATTCTTTTTAAATGATGTTTTAAAGATTAACATGTTTAATAGTTTGTGTTAAGAGCCTGCAGTTAGATCGTAAGCCTCTTTCAGACAACATGTTAAGTCATACTAAAAACAGTGGGTTGAAAGTTTATTTTTATGCAAAGCGATCAAAAGATAACATTTATTTATTAGTTTGCCATGTAGTGTTTGATGTCAACCCCTTTTAAAATCGCAAAATGATATTCAGAACATTATTTTTTTGTTTCTGTCTTGCTTTAGACAAGGAAAATGTCATGTTTATCGTAATTTCATAATAAAGGTCGGGAAGACGCTTATGACCTAGCTGCAGGCTCTTAACACAAACCATTAAGCATTTTAATCTATATAACATCATTTGAAAAACTCTGTGTAAGCGTTTAAAGGAAGATAAACATGCTCCCATTAGAAATTAGCAGTCTTTCCACAGTCATTTTCTCAAAAAAAAATGCAATATTGTTACCTGAAAGTTAGGTTATATGTCCTGTCGAACAATCCACGTTTTCTGGAGCTCTTTGTCCTGTGGAAAAATGAGAAATAACCTATTATTTTACGGCTATACGATCTACATCCCGGTACGCAACAATGCGCCACAGTGGGCGCTGCTGGACTACTATCCCTCACAGCCTCGTTTTCGATTCAAAATGGCAGCGGGCTGAATAAGGCGTATTGTGCCATTAAGCCTGACCTCAGTGTCACAGATGGTGTAGTGTGCTTAAAATGAGAAATCAGTCCACAAAGGCCTATATGTCAGAGTCATGTTAGCAAACTTTTGCAAATGGTAGAGAAATGGCTGAATGAAGTGAGAAATCACACTACTCCATCAAATAAATCCATCTTATTTTTGCATTCATGTAAATTAAACATCTTGAGTTTTCAAATTAGTTTTCCACAGAGAAGTAAAAAAACAAAAAACAGTTTGTTTACTTAAGACTGTCTGTCTTTTGTACTTTGCATAGCTGTTGTCCTATTTGATGTAAATGAAATCCTTTACGCATGAGCTTATGACAGCTGTGATGTTACTATAGCCTATAAAACAGCACATGTGAACATTGTCAAACCAGAAAGACTAAACATACATTCTTCAGGTGAGTGCTACTTAAATGCTATGGCTATGAAAATGACATTATTTGGATTAAACCTATTATATGGCATGATACTAAAAATGAATTTAATTAGGAATTAAGTTGTTGTATTAAAATTACTTTAATAGTACATTTAGACATCTTTCTTTCCATAGATCACAAACTCTGTTCTTTGTGCCTCTGGTTGAAGAAAGTAGACATGGAAGAGATGGAGAACTTTACCAGACTCCATTCATCTGCCAACCTTACAGTGTTTCGGTTTTGGGAAACAGGCATAGTAGAAATGTCTATGTTTACCTTTAGCTTCATTTCTGGTCTTCCTACACACTCTTATGTTTTATGGCTCATCCTCACAGGAACAGGAAGTGGAGTTGCATTAGAGTTATTCCACCTCAATCTGTCTGTTTGTGGAATAGTTTTCTCTGTGAACTCTTTACTCAGTCTATGCATAAATTGGTTTCCGTTTCCAAGTCTCACAGCATTATCACATTTTTTATTTGGATTTGCCATGACTGGTCGTCCTCTGTTTCAGTGTCTGATCTGTGTTGAGCGTTACCTGGCAGTGGTTCATCCTGTAACATTTCTGAAGTTCAAACCTCTCAGATATAGAGTGATCTGTTCTGTTATTGTCTGGCTGGCAATTTTTGTCTCATGTGGGGTTAATGTTAAGACCTTTTTGTTGTTATACTATGAGTTGTTCTGTGTTTTTTTGTTGGCACAGTTTCTTATCTACCTTTTCATTCAGTTGTTCTGCTGTTTAGCTGTTCTCAGAGCTCTGAAGCAGTCAGGGCCAGGAGAGAGAGGGAAAGAGAGAGAGGAGGAAAACCACATGAAGAGAAGAGCGTTTTATCTCATTCTAATAACCACTGTGAGCATGACTATCACACATGTTCCATTCACTATCACTGTATTCCTCTTTTTTGTGAAACAGATCAGTATTCTGATCCTTTGGTCATTTAGCTATATCTGTTTCATGCTGACTGGTTTAGTTCTGCCCGTTCTTTTTCTGCACCGGACTGGAAAACTCACCTGTTGGAAAACTCTGACATCTCAATGAATATGTGAAAAAGCATTGCTTAGCATCATTGATTGGTATTTTCTTGTTTATTACTGTGAAGATGCTTTGAAACAATATGTATTATACAGTGTACTACAAAGGTGACTGACTGGCTGACATATCTGTTAAAAATTGAGTTCAGTTCCAGGGCAACGATCACGGAATCATGCAAATATTGTGTATAATAGTCGTAATAATATAAATGATAATCCTACCCCAAACCACAAGCACGACTGCTTGTAAAGCAACTAAATAAATGTTTGGAAATGTCAATTTGTTGTCAACCACAACACATAGTTACATTTGTTTCGTGCTGTAAACAAATGACAAGCTAGTTCTGGCTAAACTAATTTTTTATGTCTGTGAGTGTTTCAAATCACATCTGCGACATTATGCAAATCTAAAAGGTCATTGACTGACCAGCATATGAGTGTTTTGATCAAATGAATAACAAAAGAAAAATTGCTGAAAATGTACTCACCCTCAAGCCATCAAGGATGTAGATCGGTTGTTTCTTCATCAAAACAGATTTGGAGAAATTTAGCATTGCATCACTTATTCACAAATAGATTCTTTACAATGAATGAGTGCTGATAAAACAGCTGATAAAAATAAAAATAATCCAACACAACTCAAGTCCATCAACTAACATCTTGCGAAGAGAAAAGCAGTGTGTTTAAAAGTAACAAGTCTATCATTAAGTTATTTTAACTTTTAAAAAATGGTTTATGTATGGGTTATTTACAGTACAATCACTTAGAAACATTTCTTAATATTTAGGCCATTTTCTTGAAGCTGTTTCAAAGATATGTGAAAGTACAAATTGTGCAATACAGTAGGTACATCATGTTAAAGAGTTAGTTCACTCAAAAATGAAAATTAGCCCATGATTTACTCACCCTCCAGGCATCTTAAGGCCTGTGCACACTGGGACGTTTTTCGCCAGGATACCCAAGCCATTTTCACTGGCGAATTCACTCACATGGCGCATAATGAAAAACAGAAATACCTCGGTACACAAGGTGGTGCTGCGCAACTTTACGCTTCTGACACTTGCTTGTCACACAGAAGAGGAAGAGAGCCAGTATTTATGAACTTGTCAAAACCATTCACATGCTTTTTGTTAACTGGTAAACAGAACATGGATTTCCTCCCCATAACAACTCCCTCTTATCGAGATTTTGTAGTCGCGTTTGTCAAAAAGCTCTTTGTTTTCAGACAGCAATGACACGAGCAACTCTACATTCATCTTGCCTTGAGGCATCTTCATCTACCTTCCTCTTCCTCGTTGTGTCCTCTGCAACCAAGTCTTGAGCGCCACCAAGTCTTGTTTTACTGTAACTTCGACAGCTCTGGGCACGTGAATAAAAGCACCAATGTCATTGGTCGACCAGTTTGTTCGGCGCATCAAACCAAAAAACAAGTCCGCGGCATTCTTTAAAAAAAAAATGTTTTTACGCCTGGAGTTTTGCGCGTTGGTGAGGCCTTTAGGTGTATATGACTTCATTATTTCAGACAAATCCAATCAAAGTTAAATTAAAAATTATCCTGGCACTTCCAAGCTTTAGAATGACATAGGCGGGTATCTCTTCATCAGTCCAAAACAAGTCTAATAAAGTGCATCCATCCATAATAAAAAGTGGCTCACATGGCTCTGGGAGGTGAATTGATGGGTTTTTGTAAGAAAAATATCCATATTTAAAATGTAATAAACACTTTAATCTAGCTTGCACCAACTCGTTGTACCCGGAAGCAGGTTCAGGCGGATGACGTAATATGTTGACGTTGCGCATGCAGAAGTGCTGATCATGAAAGCACCGTGTATAGATCAAAGCAAAACAAGGGTCACAAATTGGAAGTTCAAAACAAGGATTTGCCAAGGAAAATGTCAGAGGATTCCGATATAAACTAAGATGAGACTGGTTTTCCTTTGCTAAAGTAAGGAAACTTTGCTTTCTTTGCAACAAACGTTGGTTTTCACAAAACTCACTGGTGCATACGCAACGCCAACAGCTGACATCATCCACCTGAAGTTGCTTCCGGGTACGACAAGTTAGCGCAAGCATATTACGTTTTAAATATGTATATTTTTCTTACAAAAATGCATTGATTCACCCCCCAGAGCCACGTGAGGCACTTTTTTTTTATTATGGAAGGATGCACTTTATTAGAGTTGTTTTGGACTGATGAAGATAAACATCCTCCTATGTCATTCAGAAGCTTGGAAGTGGCAGGAGAATCTTTTATTTAACTCCGATTGGATTCTTCTGAAAGACCGAAGTCATATACACCTAAGATGCCTGGAGGGGTGAGTAAATCATGGGCTAATTTTCATTTTTGGGTGAACTAACCCTTTAAATTTGGCTTTTGAAGTCGAGTACCTTTCTAAATGACCGTTTCCACTTATTGTTTGCATAGCTGATGTACTATGTGTTATTTAGAATATAAAATCATGCACACGTGCTTATGACCGCTGTGAAAGCAGCCTATAAAATGGTAATGAGATTTATGTTCATCTAGAGAAGGAGCATTTACTGTTCAGGTAACAAACTTATGTATTAATTTAATTTATTTGCATTTACTGTGCTGTGTAATCTTTAGCAATGCCATTGTTTATATAAATCATGTGTTAATGGTTATGGGCAGATCAGATGGATTTGTTATTGGATAAAAAGACAAGACAAGAGTTTACTTGAAAGTCAGCTTATCGTATGAATTATTCAGTGAGCATTAATTTACATTCAGATCTGATTTTAACTGGTTATGAAATTATTTTTTTTATGTAGTCTGTTAACTGTTACAAATTTATGCTTGTGTCTCCAGATTATGATCACAATGTTATTTATTTTGGAGTGAGAAGGTGAAAGTGGAGGACATGATGAATAACTTAACCATACATCATGCATCGGCCAACCTCACAATGTCAAATTTTTTTGACAACAACATGTTGGTAATCTATATGTCAGGCTTTCATTTCATATTTGCTCTTCTTATGCACTCCTGTGTTATACTATTCATCATCACAGGAAGTGGAGTTGCATCCGAGATCTTCAACCTCAATCTCTCTGTTTGTGAGATCATGTTCTCTCTGATTTCTTTATTATGTCTCTTGATAAAGGATGTTTTATTCACACCATTACCAAAGCTTTCACCAGGACTGGCCTTTACTGGTCGTCCTCTGTTTCAGTGTCTGATCTGTGTTGAGCGTTACCTGGCAGTGGTTCATCCTGTAACCTTTCTGAAGTACAAACCTCTCAGATATAAAGTGATCTGCTGCACTGCCGCCTGGATAATTGTTCTCGGCTCTTGTTTGTTGTGCATGCTCAGTTTAATGTCAAAAATGTTTTATATATATTCATGGTTTTTCTCTATGGAGTTCCTTGTCTTCCTCTGCATCCAGTTGTTTTGTTGTGTGGCTCTTCTCAGAGCTCTGAAGCAGTCGGGACCAGGAGAGAGAAGGCGAGAAAGAGAGGTGGAAAACCCCATAAAGAAAAGAGCATTTTATCTCATTCTTATAACTACAGTGAGCATGGTTCTCATGCATGTGCCATATACTATAAGTGGAGTTTTTACTGCTATGACACAATATATTTCAGTTTTTTGGTTTGTTAGTTTCATTTGTTTTATGATGGCTGGTTTTGTACAGCCTGTTCTTTATCTGCACCGCACTGGAAAACTCTTTTGCCTCTGTTCATCTTAAAACCTGACAAAAAAGGAAAGAATACAGAGTGCACGTTGTTTGATCTCAATGTGATTTTATATATAAGGAAATGGCTTGCCAATATAATACATAGCCCATACTTAGTAGATTACTGGGCTTTGCATCTGTGGCTTAAATGTGTTACACTTGGCATCCTGTGTTAGGCATTATGGTTTGTGAAACTCATTATCTCCCCTTATTGTTTGCATAGCTGCTATTCTGTACATTGTTGAATAGTCCTCTGCATACACTTAATGACAGGTGTGAAGTCAGACTATAAAACAGCAGGGAAATGTGTTTCAATCCAGAGAGACTGGACGTTCACTCTTCAGGTGACTTGCTCTTCTATTTAATTTGTGTTATTTAATTTTTGCACAGTTGTAAAGTAACTATATCGTTGTTGGTATCAATTTTACTGTAAGAGGTTATTGTGAGGTTAGGTGGATTGGCTATTAAATAAAAAGGGTCTGAAATTATATGTTGTATTTTTTTTTTCTCTTTAGATTTCAATTGCAAAATTATTTATACCTATACTATCTGAGTTTGTGAGCTCAGAAGACAGGCCTTGGGAAAATGAATAATTCTGCAGTCAACTTCACCACACCGGAAGCATCCACTGGCCATGAAAATGAAATTCTAGAATGTTATACATCAGGCTTTAATTTTGCGATTGGTTTTCTTATACACTCCTATGTTCTGTGGCTCATCGTCAAAGGAACTGGAAGTGGAGTTGCGTCTGAGTTCTTCAACCTCAATCTGTCTGTTTGTGAGATCATGTTCTCTCTAAATTGTTTGTTAAGTTTAGTCGAAAATGCCATAAGTTTTCAGGAATTAACCTCATTACCAGCATTTCTACAAGGACTTGGGTTCACTGGCCGTCCTTTGTTTCAGTGCCTGATCTGTGTTGAGCGTTACCTGGCAGTGGTTCATCCTGTAACCTTTCTAAAGTACAAACCTCTCAGATATAGAGTGATCTGCTGCACTGTGGTCTGGATAATCACTCTTGGCTCCTGTTTTTTCTGCCTGTTTTCTTCACTCTTAAATGTTTTTTATATCTTTTCATGGTTTTTCTCAATTCAGTTGCTACTTTTCCTCTGCATCCAGTTGTATTGTCTTGTGGCGGTTCTCAGAGCTCTGAAGCAGTCAGGACCAGGAGAGAGAATGAGAGAGAGAGAAGAGGAAAACCACATGAAGAGAAGAGCGTTTAATATCATTCTGATAACTACAGTGAGCATGGTTGTCATGATTGTGCCATATACTATTACTGGACTTGTCACTGCTACGAAACAGTTTTATTCAGCTCTTTGGTTTATTAGTTTTCTGTGTTTTATGCTGGCTGGTTTTGTACAACCTGTTCTGTACCTCCACCGAACAGGGAAACTTTCTCGCCTCTTTTCTTTCATAAAAACTAAAACAGACAATTTGTTGAACCACTAATTCTAAACTACTGTACATACTGTTTTTGTTAATGCTTATGTTTAACTCAGTGTTGTCATCTCTGTCATTTTGTAAGTGTACAGTAAATTGTTGCACATTGTCTTGTCATGAATTTATTATGATTCGGTGATGAGAAAGAATTGAATGACTAAATATTTTCAGTCCAGTTGCTGATATAATAAAGTGATTTACTGTTATGTAAACTCCACACGCTGAGGACATCTGTTGGTGAAAACCTTGTAAATGCAATGAGAACACAAGCGTAAACATATTGAAGGACATGTTTTTTGAAGCAACCGAAATGTGTTTTCATTAAAGTCAAATTTATAATATAGCTATGATAAATAAAAAAGTTAAATAGTTAGACAAAAAAAACTCAGAATTTTGAGTTTATACCACACAATTCTGAGAAAAAAAGCTTGCAATTGCAAGTTTATATCTCATAATTCTGATTTTATAACACACCGTTGACCTTTTTTCTCACCAGTTTGTATCTTGCAATTCAGACTTTTTTTTCTCAGAATTACGAGATATAAACTTGCAATTGTGAGTTATAATGTCCAATTTTGAGGGGGAGGGGGGGGTTATATCTCACAATTTTGTCCTAATTACTCACAATTGCATGTTATAAAGTGGAAATTGTGAAGTATAAACTCAAGGTTCTGAGAAAAAAGTCACAATTGTGAAATATAAACTCGCAATTCTGAGGAAAAAAGCCAGAGTTGCAAGATAAAAACTCACTATTGTGACCTTTTTTTCTCGCAATTGCGAGTTTGTATCTGGCAATTCTGACTTTTTTTGTGAGATATAAACTCGCAATTGTGAGTTATAATGTCCAATTTTGATGGAGGAAAAAAGACTGACGTTCTCAGAATTACGAGTTTATATTTCACAATTTTTTAGAAACTCAAAATTCTGAGAAAAAAGTCACAGTTGTAAAAATACAAACTCACAATTCTGAGAAAAAAGTCAGAATTGTGATTTTATGTCTTCCATTTCTGACTTTATTTCTCAAAATTGCTAGTTTATGTCTCACAATTTTGACTTTATAATTCACAATTGTGAGTTTATATCTCATAATTCTGAAAAAAAAGTCAGAATTGTGAGTTTGTATTATACAATTGCAGGAATAAAAGTCAGAATTGTGAGAGAAAATAACCTTTTTTTTTTTTAATATTCAGTGGTGAAAATCAGCTTCCACGCTGATAAGAATGGGCATACTTTAGTCTGCTTGGCTTTAATGCAACTTTGTGTCTTTACACTGGACTGGTGTCCCACCCGGGTGCTCCTACAGTACATAACCCTCCCATTGTTTTAGCATATATTATCCATTTATTAGATATGCCAAACTATAGCAAAGGACAGAAATTTATCCAGAGAGACTGACATTGGACTCTTCAGCTGAAAAACAGTTTAGAAGATAAAATGAATGGCTCTGCAATGAACTTGACTTTACCTGACTATTTGGCATTTCTAAGAATAAGCACGCACTAGAGATTTCTCTGCTAAGCTGTCATTTTACGTTTGGACTTCTTACAAACGTCTATGTAATCTGGCTTATCATCACAGGAACAAGAAGAGGAGTTGCATCAGGGTTCTTCAACCTCAATCTCTCTGTTTCTGAGATCTTGTTCTCTCTGGGTTCTCTTTTCAATATATTAGGACTAACCCGAAATGTTCCATTCATTATATCATTAACAGTATTTTTCCAAGGACTAGGCATGACTGGTCATCCTCTGTTTCAGTGTCTGATCTGTGTTGAGCGTTACCTGGCAGTGATTCATCCTACTGTATAACCTTTCTGAAGTTCAAACCTCTCAGATATAGAGTGATCTGCTGCACTGTGGCCTGGATAATCACTCTTGGATCCTGTTTGTTCTCCTTGTTTTCCAAGGATCATGCCTATATGTGGTTTCTCTCAATTCCCTTACTTGTAGTTTTCTTCATTGAGTTGTTTTGCTGTTTAGCTGTTCTCAGAGCTCTGAAGCAGTCAGGACCAGGAGAGAGAAATAGACAGAGAGAAAAGGAACACACAAAGAGAAGAGCGTTTTATCTCATTCTGTTAGCTACTATGAATATGGCTATAATGTATTTGCCATACAGTATTTTTGGACTCATCACTGTTCTGACAGGACAGAATATTGCTCCTCTCTGGTATATAAGTTTTATTTCTTTTACGCTGGCAAATTTTGTTCAGCCTCTTCTTTATCTGCATCGAACTGAGAAACTCTTCTGCATTTGTTCTTCAAAAAAAAAAAAAAAAGCCACTGTGATTAATGTTTTACATGAATAGCTGCGACAATTATAAATAGGAGCTCATGATGCAAATTTGTCCCTTAGTCATTGACTTCTCAATGTTTGTTTAGAGATTCTGGAACTGACTGTGATTGTGATTATTGTCATTATTAATTTATTTGTGCTTATTTAAATAGAGATGATTTTACTGGAAACACAATCCATAATTGAAGTTAACAGCAATGGTTGATTTGGTTAGAATGCAATTTGTCATAATGGATCTCATGAGCAAAACAGCATTAGATTTATGTTGATTGTTTAAGACTATTTAGTTATCATACATACAAAATAATCGTGTTTCTTGTTTGTTCTTACAGTTTAAGTCTTTCTCAATGTATATCAAAAACCGGGTTAGTTGATGAGCACATATGTGCTTGATCAGTGTTTGTTCACTTCTGTAAAACAATGTCTGTAACTTGTTTCATTGTCAAATTAAAAATCGAATTACTGGCAAATATAAGTTACATATGAGTTATAACACTTACTCTAAACCGTTCAAATAAACTGGGTTTTTATTTATGTATTTAGTTATTTATTTGTGTATTTGCATATTACTCATATGACCTTGGAAAAAGCTGTAAAGGCTGTCTGTAAAGTCTGTAAAACTACAGTGGCATTTGTAGACATCAGAGAGACTGTAAATTCACTCTTCAGGTGATCAACTTTTTCGATTTCTGTTATATATGAAGACATTTTGGAAGTTACTGGTACTTTATGTTAGATATGGTTTGGGGGATAGAATAGTGTATAGAATTTCACATCAGAAATATCTTTTTCTTGTTATTTAATTGATATCCATTGAGTCTGAACACAAACATGTTTCTTTTAGACATGGAATTAATGAATGGCTCTTCTGTGAACTTCACCACACCTGAAGCTTTAACCAACTTCACAACATCTGGACTCAACATGCTAACAATTTTTACGCTGAGTTTTCATTTCACGTTTGGTTTTACTACACACTCCTATGTTGTATGGATCCTGGTCACAGGAACAGCAAGTGGACTTGCATCAGAGTTCTTCAACCTCAATCTTTCTGTCATTGAGAATATTCTGTCTCTGAATTCTTTGTTTGCTTTGCTGGCTATAAGATTTCCAAGCCTTACAATAATTTCACATTTTTTGATGGGACTAGTCATGTCTGGTCGTCCTCTGTTTCAGTGTTTGATTAGTGTTGAGCGTTACCTGGCAGTGGTTCATCCTGTAACCTTTCTGAAGTACAAACCTTTCAGATATAGAGTGGCATGCTGCACTGTGGTCTGGATAATAAGTGTTGGATTCTGTTTGTTCTCCATGTTTGTTTTAGTCTTGCTCAGTGACATTTCATATACATGGTTTTACACTCTGCTGTTCCTCTTCTTCCTTGCCATCCAGTTGTTTTGTCTTGTGGCTGTTCTCAGAGCTCTGAAGCAGTCAGGACCAGGAGAGAGTGGGAGAGAGAGAGAAGAGAAAAACCCAATGAAAAGAAGAGCATTTTTTCTTATTCTAATAACTACTGTTAGCTTGATTATCATATATCTCCCAACTGCTATCACAGGATTCCAATGGGTTTTGACTCAAGGGAATAATCCAAGGCTCTGGCTAAGTAGTCAAATTTGTTTTATTCTGGCTGGTTTTGTCCAACCTATTCTTTTTTTGCACCGGACTGGAAAACTTTTCGATCTCTGTTTCTGTGACTTTAAAAAGACAATGATATTGCAATAATTGTATATAATGTTGCATAGTTTTTACAGTGCATCCATGCTTCATAGGCTGGATATTGAGTATAAGTATAGTGATTTGTTTAATGCTTGTTTTATAAAATAAAACATTTAATCTCTCAAATGGTCATCATTTTCCATGTTCATTCAAACAGTAGTTAGAAATGCATAATAAGTAAAAACAAACATCCAACAGTGATTTTCAGTTAAACAAATATGCCATGAAAGTTCAACAATATGAGGCAAGGGAGAACTAGTGCTATTCACTTTATTCCACTCCAATCTCTACCAATTTACTTTTATATACAAAGACAACATGCAAATGAAAATTCCTTTCAGCATGCAACAAAATGAATCACAAACATTCACAGAATGAGTATGATAGACCCAAAAGATGCCATAATTAGGGGCCAAGTACCAAGGGCACCTATTGTATCTTTTGGCACTCTTATTCTTATTCTTTAGTTTCTTCCACTATTTAGTCTATGGCAGCCCATAGAACCGCTTGCAGGAAAGTTGTGAAATTTGGCACACTGATAGAGGACAGTCTCAACATTAACCATAGCAAATTTGGAGTCTCTAGCTCAAACTCTCTTGCACCACCACTTGTCCAAATTTTCACTTTCTTTATGCTAATAACTTTTGAACTATGAGGCACAGAATCAATTTTTTTTTTTTTTCCTGAATCCTTGGGTCATGGAATCATAAGGTATAGTTTTTTTTTTTAATTGTTTAAAAAACCTACTTTTTCAAACTCATCGTAGACGGTTTGTCTGATTTTCAACAAAATTGTCTCAGATCATCTTCAGACCATACTGGCAAAAAGTTATTGAATTCAAATTGATTAGTTAAACCATTTACGAATAATGCACAAATGAATTCAACGAAAAGCACACAAAAATGAATGTGAGGCTATATCTCCACAATGGTTAGGTGTATTGAGACCAAACTTTGTATGTATTTTAACCAGCATGACTTGAGGCTACCTACAGTGTTTTGGCACAGTGACACCTAGTGGTCATGCCAAGTCAAACCATACCAAATTTTCCCATGTCAGCCATTTTGGGCATCAGACATTTAGAATTTTGTCAAAAAATGCTATATTTTATGAACACACAGCCATATCGTTACCAAACTCTGTATGTGTATTTGACACCATGCCCTCACAGTACTCAAAAATCACCTCCCACTGATCACACCACATCAATTTGGTAACAGCGCCACCTATTGGTCAAGAGTAATAAACCATTCATTAACCAATAATCATGAAATTTTCAAAAACGCTAATAACTGTTGACTGCATTAGCCTTGGTCTTAAAATATTCTCTGGGTCATGCCGACCAAATATATATCAATTATGCCAGAGTTATGGATTTCATGTTGATAGATGAAACCTTTTTCATACAGCGTCATTACAAATTTTAGGCTTGATGCCAACCCTGGTGAAAAAACCAGCTAAAACCAGCCTAGGCTGGTTGGCTGGTTTTAGCTGGTCAACCAGCCTGGTTTTAGCTGGTCATAGCTGGGAGGCAGGCTGGTTTTAGAGGGGTTTTGGCCATTTTTCCAGCCTGGCCAGGCTGGGAGACCAGCTAAAACCAGCCATTTCCAGCTTAAACCAGCTAAGACCAGCCAACCAGCCTAGGCTGGTTTTAGCTGTTTTTTTCAGCAGGGAAACTGAACTTATCTCTGCAAAGCTTTGACATAATGTCCCCAAACTTTGTGTGTGCCTTTGTCACCTCACACTAAACACATCACATCGATTTGACAACAGGGCCACCTGTTGGTCAAAAGTGATAAGCCATTAAATCAAATTATTAGCAGTTCTACATTATTTTTCTGTCATTTTGACTAAAATCATCTTAAAATGGCTTCCTTCTACTCATTGTTGCAGTTGGCCTGATGCCCCATGCCACATTTACCTACTCATTTTCCCTTCGGTGTGCTTGGCCCCATAAATGCTGCTTGCAGCTATATTTGAATTTAGAGTGGATGAGAATGGCGCTGGTAAGGATAAACTTACAGACCTTAATGGTATGTGCTTTATAAAGGTCCTAGATAATGCAACTTTTACAACTCGCATCTTTCAAAAAAGTTTTATGGATGTTTTGTCTACTGAAAGTTGTTTTCAGAAAGACATTTCTTCAGCTTCTTCATGAACCTACTCACAAATGCCCTAGTGACAGCAGTGAAGTCAGTCTACAAAACAGCACAGAGAATTGTCCAGCCAGAAAGGCTGGAGACACTCTTCAGGTAATAAACATCTCTAAATCATTTCTGTTTTTTAAGATTTTGTTAGATTTAACCATAAACTCTAAAAGTTAACACTGTGAATTAAGATATATATATACTTTCAAGTCCTCTGTCTGGATTTAAACAGCAGAATAGGATAGTTTCTTAAAGATTTTCTCATATTGGGTATTTTATATGCAGTGTGAAAAAAAATGTATAGGCCTACTATGTTAACAAATCTGTTTTTTCAACCTATAAACTGAGAAGACAGACAGAGAAGAAATGAACCCCACACTTGAAGCATCCACAAACTCCTCATCCATGGCAGAATATCTTTTGCCAGTTGGCAAAATAGACATATTTGTGTATGCCATCGATTTCCTCTTTAGTTTTCCTACGCACTCATACATAATATGGCTCATCGTCACAGGAACAGGAAGTATAGTTCTATCTCTCTGTTTGTGAATTGTGTTTTCCTTTTAATTGTTTGTTAATAGTACTGTCAAATGCTGTTGAAGGTCTCAATGTAACATTGAGATTATTGACATTACAAACATTTTGAGTTGGTATTACTATCACTGGCCGTCCTCTGTTTCAGTGTCTGATCTGTGTTGAGCGTTACCTGGCAGTGGTTCATCCTGTAACCTTTCTAAAGTACAAACCTCCCAGATATAGAGTGAAATGCTCCATCGTGGTCTGGATAATCACTCTTGGCTCCTGCTTGTGCTGCATGCTTTCTATAGCCACACAAAAATGTAGTGCATTTGTATTGTTCTTCTCACTGCAGTTCCTTGCCTTCCTCCTCATCCAGTTGATTTGTCTTGTGGCTGTTCTCAGAGTTCTGAAGCAGTCAGGACCAGGAAAGAAAGGAAGAAAACCACATGAAGAGAAGAACATTTTATCTCATTCTAATAATTACTGTAAGCATGGTCATCATATTTGTCCCATTCACTTTTGCAGGCTTGTTCACTATTTTCACACAACTGAAGACTGAATGTTCCAGGAGTTTTGATTTTTCTTGTTTCATACTGGGTGGTTTTGTGCATAAAACCTGAAATTAAAACAAAACATTGTTACTGAACCCTATAAAAGTGTATCTTTTATTGTTATATGAACAACTTTGAGTTACTTATGTAAACTGAACTTGGTGAATAATATTTGTCTTTACTGAATTCCTTGGAAAAATTATAGATGGGATTCAAACATGGGATTGGTGGCGAACGCATATGTTATACTTTGTTTAGTGTTTGTTTGTCAAATAAAAATAATTAATCATCTGTTTCCATGTCAGGTGTTCAATATAAAAATAATAGTTTATTGCATAAAAAAAATCAGCTAAAACAAATGGATAAACCTGAGGGTCTTCAGAGCAAAATAAATACACCAATGTTCACCACACACTCCCATCAAGCATAAATGTTTGGCTTATTGTCTTAAATCTTGAGTAATGAGGGTAAACAAATCCTACACAGTATGTGAAAATATAAAAAGCTGGTTATCCTGCTGAAACAACTTGTGACAACTGACACAACAGGTGGTTTAGCATACATGGGGAGGACTATCTGTCTTTTTGAACCCTTATTTTAAATATTTGCATGCTTGGTTTTTTAAATGACATGCAGTCTAAGAAGTGTTCCACATTTTTCGGTGATGCATTGAAGTTAGTCACAGCACAGAGATTATTACACATCAAAAGTCTCCGGACATCCACTCTTCAGGTGAAGAACATTTTCAGTAATTACATTTTTGTTTCTACTTAATAAGGGATAATGCAAAGTCAATGTATATAAAACAATTTTAAATAAAAAAGTGACTGAATGTATATTGTTCCTCTTACAAATAAATAGACTAAGCGTTGATTAGATTTGATTATCTTAAAGTTTTCGCTAACAAAATATAGCCCTTAAAAAAAAGTGTAGCAACTGCATACACATTGCCAAAAAATTGAAGCAGCCTAAATCATTCTCACTACGATCCATATCTGATCTGTTACAATGAGTAATAACTGATGTCTTATATGTTATGCTTTGTTTGGTGTTAGTTTGTCAAATAAATGTATTTATTATTTAATCACTTCTTTAAAATAAAAGAACAGAAAAATTACTAACAGTATATAAACTTAGCTCATATTATGACAGCAGCATTTGATTAAAAATACACAGGGAGGACTTTCTACCTTTTTGAATATTTGCGTATTTAGCCTACTCATTTTGTCTTTTACTCGTTGCAGTCTGAAATGTTTGTTAATTCATACTAACACGTCTACACTTGTCCATTCTTTTAGATCGCAACTGCAAAGAGAAAGGATATATTGGCCGATCCGATTCAAGTATTTGTATTACATTTTCAAATTATTTAACTATAAAATGTAGAACTGTAGAATAACAGACAGATGCTTTTTTTTTTTTTTTTTTTTTTTTGACCATGTTAATTCATACGGTACATATAGGCTATTAATACTTCTCCATACTTATAGATTACAATTGTTTCAGTTTTTTTTAGAAAGAGAAGCAATGAACTGCACTGAAGCATCCACAAACTCAACAACCATGGAATGTTTTCTTTGGCCATCGAGTGTTGTATACATGTTTGTGAACAGCATCAATTTCCTGTTTGGTTTTCCAGCACACTCATATGTTATATGGCTCATTGTCACAGGAACAGGATGTGGAGTTGCATTAGAGTTCTTCAACATCAATCTCTCTATTTGTGAATTGTTTTTTTCTTTCAGTTGTTTGCTAGGTGTACTGTCCAATTTTGTTCAAGTAACTGCATTGGCAACATTTTTATTTGGAGTAACCGCTGCTGGCCGTCCTCTGTTTCAGTGTCTGATCTGTGTTGAGCGTTACCTGGCAGTGGTTCATCCTATAACCTTTCTGAAGTACAAACCTCTCAGATATAGAGTGGTCTGCTCCACTGTGATCTGGATAATCACTCTTGCCTCTTGTTTGTGGTGCAGCTTTAATTCGGACCTAAATAACTTTACTGGGTTTATGTGGTTATTCCCAATTCAGTTCCTTCTCTTCCTCTTCATTCAGTTGTTCTGCTGTCTGGCTGTTCTCAGAGCTCTTAAGCAGTCAAGACCAGGAGAGAGAGGAAGAGAGAGAAGTGAGGAAAACCACATGAAGAGAAGAGCATTTTATCTTATTCTAATAATTACTGTAACCACATTTATCGTATTTGTCCCATACATTCTTGCAAGCGTGTTCATCATTTTCACAAAACACAATGCTGAAATATACAACATTTTTGCTTTGGTTTGTTTTAGCATAGGTGGTTTTGTGCATTCTGTTCTTTTTCTTCACCGGACTGGGAAACTCTTCTGTGTCTTTTCCTCATAAAACCTGCACCTGTAACAAAACTTTGTAACTCAAAACCTTGTAAGTGTACCTTTTATTGTTATAAAAACATTCTGGAATACTCATAAACACATGAACTGAACTTGGTGCATATTTTGTAGTTTTAACATCTGTTAAAGATGGAATTGTTGATGAACACATATGTTAGAGTTTGTTTTTCAAATAAAAATAATTACTCCCCTGTTTCTGTGTCAGGGGTTCAAGATCAAATTAATAGTTTAGACAAGTGCAAATAAAAATCAGCTAAAACAAATGTCTAAATATAAGGGTCTTCAGAGCAAAGTAAGCATACCAATAACTCCAATCAAGCACAAATGTTTGATTTATTATCTTTAAAGGTGCCATAGAAAGGAAAACTGGATTTACCTTGGCATAGTTGAATAATAACATTCTGCGGGTAGGCTACTGTGAAAAAAACAAAGTGGGGACAATAGCGAAAATGGCAGATCACAGAAATAAAAGTTATGTTCCAGGTTGTGCAGGAGATGTTAAGTGCATTAATAGCGACTCGAGCTCCATAATTAAATATATATTTTCCTCCATGTGTTTCCTTTCTGCTGTGTGAGAGCTAAATGACCCGCTCTTTGAAACAGCCAATCAGAGCAGAGCTCATCTTTTTTATTCATGAACCTTCCAAACAAGGTAATAACAGACCATTTCATTATAGGCACAAATCATTGTAGGGTTGTAAATGGACTTATAAAATCATTTATGGAGAATTTTCGCCCTTACCTAAGCCATATACGTTCTATGTAGATATCAGAGCACAATTTAAAATATTGTATCAATGCATTCTATGGTGTCAGCATTTTGTCCTGTTCTGTTCTGTTTTCCTAGTGTTTTTCCCCCTATGTTTCTAGCTTAATTGGTTTGTTCCTTGTCTCCCCCCACTGTTTAGTTTGATTTGGCTCCTTCCTTTGCCCATATTTGTACTTCCCCCTCGTTATCCCTAATTGGTCACAGCTGTCTTGTTTAGTTACCACGCCCCTTTTCTTGTGTATAAATAGTCCTGGTTGTTCAGTCTTCCCTTGTCCAGTCTTAATGTTACTTGGGTTCCATGTTTCTGGTTTTTGTTCAACGTTTCTTGTTATTTTCAATAAATATCCGTTTTACTGCTAATTTGGTTTCCTGCAAGTTTCTCCTGGCTCCATTCCACGGCAGTTCGTGACATATGGCACCTTTAAGTGAATAACAAAAGTGAACAATCCTATATCCCTTTTTTAAACTATTTTAAAGAAACAGAAAAGTGGATAGCACAGCTTGTGACAAATTGCCCCATTTAGTGTAACTACATTCCCTGCTGTCACAAAAGGGATTTATGAAACAATTTAGAGTGATTCATCTAAATAAGCTTTTGATTTAAAACATTCCAAATTGCATTATTTTCATTACAAAAGAGGACTATCTGTCTTTTTGAACCTCATTTAAATATTTCCATGTTTGGTCATTTAAATAACAAGCAACCTAGGAAGCTTTCCACATTTTTCTGGTGATGCATTGATGTCAGTCACAGCAGAGATTATTACACATTCAAAGGCTCTGGACATCCACTCTTCAGGTGACGAACATTTTATATATCTTTTTTTCTGCTTAATAGGCTGCTTAACAGATAATGCAAAGTCGGGGTACATAATCAGATTAATTCCAAGTCAAATTCACAGCACGCCATGGTCTTGATCACCCTGACTGTGTTTATTTCATGAGAATGACCGACTGACTGTACTTTGTCACACTTATAAATAAATAGCCATGAATTACCTGTATAGTTTTAAAATTCCACTGTAAGCAAAAAATGTCAGTATATAGGCTAGCTACAGTATGACTAGAAAACATTAATCTAGCAACAAGATGAACTACCCAATAACAGAGTTGTGTTTTAGTATAAACAGTATTAAAACCAAAGCCTCTTGTTTACTACAATCCATCTGAGATTTAAGATTGCTACAGTTGCGTTTATATGAAATAATGGTGATATGAGAAGTACATTTTTACATAAATATTAAAAAATATCTGACTACTAAATCAACCATCCAGAGTCAAATATTTCAAGATAAATACATTTACAATAAAGTTGTGTTTTTTCTAAATTTAGAACTGTAGAATTTTTCAGGTCTTGTAATATTAGAGTTTAATATTATTAAAAATAATTAATGTCAGTATTAAACCTGCCATTAATAGAAGACTTTTTCCCCCCCTAATAATGCGTTTATGCTTTCTTTTAACTACACAAAGAAAATGAACTCCACCGAAGGATCTACAGATTTCACAACCATGCAACATTGGCCAGAGACTGTTGTAGACACGTGTGTATGCCATCAATTCCTTGTTCGCTTTTCCTGTACACGTCTATGTCATATGGCTCATTGTCACAGGAACAGGAAGTGGAGTTGTATTGGAGTTCTTCAATATCAATCTCTCTATTTGTGAATTATGTTTTTCTTTCAATGGTTTATTGGGTGTACTATCAAAGTTTGTTAATGTCAGAAATTAACATTTTTAATTGGAGTAGTCATCACTGGTCGTCCTCTGTTTCAGTGTCTGATCTGTGTTGAGTGTTACCTGGCAGTGGTTCATCCTGTAACCTTTCTGAAGTACAAACTTCTTTTATGTGGTTTATGTGGATATTCCCGATTCAGTTCCTTCTCTTCCTCATTATTCAGTTGTTCTGCTGTGTGGCTGTTCTCAGAGCTCTGAAGCAGTCAGGACCAGGAGAGAGGGTGAGAGAGAAAAGGGAAGAAAACCAAATGAAGAGAAGAGCATTTTATCTCATTGTAATAATTACTGTAAGCACGTTTATAGTATTTGTCCCATGCATTCTCATAGGCTTGTTTACCGTTTTAACACAAGATAATATTGAAGCTTGCAAAACATTTAGTTTGGTTTGTTTTGTTTTGGGTGGTTTTGTACAACCTGTTCTTTTTTTTCACCGGACTGGGAAACTACCATGTGTCAGGTCCTCATAAAATCACTAAATTTTTTATTTTGTATATATTGCACATATATGTACATTCAGCATCATGTATGTAAAATGAATTTTATCTTACTGAATTTGTTAAAAAATTAATAGACCATGTTGTGTAGTTTTTAGATTGAATTTGTCTGTCCGAAGATGAGATAGATAGTAACCAGATGTGATGTAGTTTGTTTAAATATTTGTTTGTCAAATAAAAACAATTAATCTCTGACAAAGGGTCACCTGTTTCCTTTCTATGTCAAGTGTTAGTTAATAATAGCTAAAACATAGGTACTCCCATCATTGCTATACATAAAGCAGTGCAGAGAAAATTGACCACATCTGAACTAAGTAACTATGTTATCTGCTACACAGTGATCATGGTCTCTAAAAAATATATCTATACATCTCAATCAGATGTCAAATAGACATCTATTAGATGTCTTTAAGATGTTTATGGTTTAGAATGTATGTAAAACTGACATCTTACAGACATCTGTCAGATGCTGTACACAGCAGATGCTTTCCAGATAAAGTGATCTTTAACAGACATCTTGCAGACGTACATGTGCTGTCTGGGACACACATAACCTATAGCCTGAAGAAGCATTACATCAACTTTGATGTGAAATACCATGACCTTTCGCATGTTTCTTGGCACTTACAGTTAGTACCCTGATAGCACATGTCCATCACAGAGACGTCTATTTGACGTCTGCGTTTACATCTACTAGATGTATTTTTTAGAGTGTTTGCTCATCTGCAATACATCTATTGGACATTTCACAAATCAGATGTCAAATAGACGTCTATTCGATGTTTATGCTTTGGAATATATGTAAAAAACTGACATCTGAAAGATGTCTGGTAAGTTACCCAGATGCATTAGATGTAAACAACAGCATGATTGCATGATTAATGAACTACTGATGTCAGATGTCAAATAGACGTCTATTAGATGTTTATGCTTTAGAATATATGTAAAAAACTGACATCTGAAAGATGTCTATCAGATGTTTGTACACAGCAGATGCTTTCCAGATCAAGAGATCTTTAACAGACATCTTGCAGACGTAAGTGTGCTATCTGGGTAGAGATTCTGAGCACTGTGTTCACATAGCAGGTAGATTTTTACCCTGATAGCACACGTACATCTAGGAGACATCTATTTGATGAATGCATTTACATCTGCAAGACATCTGCAAGACGTAGTTTGCTCATCTGCAATAGAGTACATCTATGGGACGCTTTGAATCAGGTCTCTTTAAGATGTTTATGATTTAGAATCAATGTAAAACTGACATCTTACACACATCTGCCAGACGTTTGTACACAGCTGTAACTCACAGCAGATGCTTTCCAGATCAAGAGATCTTCAACAGACATCTTGCAGACGTACATGTGCTATCTGTTCGCTCTGTTCTTTAAACAAAATTATCGTATGAATTCAGAAGGTTTTGAATACAGCACGAGTAGTTTGGATTATGTTATATACTGTAAATGCCGTATTTATATCTGTAAGTTACGAGTACTGTAAGTACAGAGACGGAGATCCGGTTCAACAATACAGCAGCCAACAGCCTTTGTTAATTTCCTTAACTTACAACTTAACAAGGGTATCAGGAGGCGTCCTAATTCTCCAAACATGAAAAGCACAGAGGCTTATTGATATTTATTTCTTCCGAGAGCTTTTCTTCCCTCTCTCCTCTTCCCTCTCCCCCATAACAGGTAATAACTCAACACATTTATAACGGGGAGCAACCGGCCTCAACGCTATAGTACATAGATAAAAAAATAAAAATCTAAACATAGATTTACGGTAGGCCTATTAAGGGTTTGCACTTACGTCATGATTTGGTAAGTTACCCAGATGCATTACATGTAAACAATAGCATGATTGCATGATTAATGAACTACTGATTACATTGTTCTGCTAACTTCTGCTGTTTAAACCACAGAAAAAAAATGTGTGGAAGCTCATAAATCATATAGAGAATGACTTAGTGAGCAGAGAAGGGTGCAATATTTTGACAAACTGAAGTATAGGTGGCAAAAATATGTACAAGCAGTATTAAATAAGATATTAGCCTAATATTTTACCTGTCTGACTGGAAATGATAAGAACAAACAAGAATGTTGTCGTTCCTCAGAAAGTTTTTTGCACTCTTCTTTTTTAATTTGTTACAACTTTTAGTAGTCTATAGTACTCAAAAAAAAAATTTGAGTTTTTTTTTTTTCCGGATCTGACCGATTAGTACAGCCCAAAACATGAAAAAAATGTACCTTTTTCAGTGGCATTTTTTATTTTCAGTGCTGCCAATAAGGTTGATTGATGACGCGTCTGTTACGGATTGGTCAGGTTCTGCACCCACAATCACACCCCGATCACAATCACCTGAGTTCTGATCACCACGCACCTGCACTCAATCAGCAACTCACCATAAGAGCACCACACACACAGTCATCATTGTCTGGGCTCGTTTGCACGAAGCGGACTCATTGAGCTTCACTCTTGTGGTCTCAATTCCCTGCTATACTTACCTTCTAACGTACCTTCTGATAATTACCTGTGTTCTCGTCCATCCTAGTCAAAGTCTCGTCTCAGTCTCCAGTCAGCGGTGTGTCAGCCGTAAGTCTGTTCACGGATCTCCAGCAGTGTGTGTGTGAGTGTTTCCACCTTCACCGGTCCTCCTCCCGTCGTTCCTGGAAAGGAAAAGATATACTGTCTTCACGTATCCATCTACACATCAAGAAACTCATCCAGAACTGTTCACTTACCCGGTCTTTTCACGCTATCATCCTCATGCTGCTCTGCTGTAAATAAACTTATTATCATTATCACTTACCTCAGTCTTCTGGTCTGCTTCCGTAACAGCGTCATTAAAACACTCTCTATGGCTATATTTTAGGGGGCATATAAGCTACTTTGCTGAAAGGTAAACATCTTTTTATTAATTTTAAATTGTGTTGGTTGAGTAATTTGTTTCAATGGGAGTAAATGATGTATGTTTCATGCAGTCTGGGTTACATGTGTAGTTTACAGTCAGCTGTTGACACTTCTCTCAACCCTAGATCACAGTTGCAACCATTTGTTTATTCTTATTCAGTTTCAGAGCACAGAAGAAATGAAGTAAACACTACAGTAAACTCAATCACCCCGAAGAATCCACAAACAGCACAAAACATTTCATCTGGCCAATAGGCAGTTTAGAAAAGAGCGTGTACTTCATCAATGCCCTGTTTGGTGTTCCTGCGCACTCCTATGTTATATGGCTCATCGTCACAGGAAGTGGAGTTGTGTCAGAGTTCATCAATCTCAAACTCTCTGTTTGTGAAATATTTTATGGTTTGAATTGTCTGTTAATTCTACTGTCATTTATTTGTCAGAGTCTCATAAGAGTAACTCAGTTTTTAGTTGGACTAGGCATCACTGGTCGGTTTCAGTGTCTGATCTGCGTTGAGCATTACCTTGCAGTGATTCATCCTGTAAGCTTTCTGAAATACAAACCTGTCAGATATAGAATGATCTGCTCCACTGTGGTCTGGATAATCACTCTCGGTGGCTGTTTGGTCTGCATGTTTTCTTTAGATTCAAACAGCTATTTTATATTTACATGTTTTTTTTTCAATGCAGTTCCTAGTGTTCTTCTCCATCCAGTTGTTTTGTCTTGTGGCTGTTCTCAGAGCTCTGAAACAGTCAGGACCAGGAGAGAGAATGAGAGAGAGAGGAGAAAAACCACATGAAAAGAAGAGCATTTTAAATGCTGTAAGCATTGCTATTATATTTGTTCCATTAATCTTCTCTGGATTTTTAACTGTTTCAGCAATTAATAATATTGAAATACACAGGACCTTTGGTATAATTAGTTTTATTGTGGGTGGTTTTGTTCAGCCGGTTCTTTATCTGCACCGAACTGGAAAACACCCCTGCCTTTGTTTGTCATAAATGTCAAATATTTAGACATATTCGCAAAAGTGAAATGATAGAAGTCTAGATTACATGACATTACTGAATAACATTAAACCCTATTTCCAGGCCCAGAACTATTTGTATAACATGGTAAATATATTCTGTTTTTCTATTTAGAAAGGTACCACCCATTAAAGCATCAAATAACAAACTTGTGTCTCCCCTGATTTAATTTGTGTGTATCATGTCCTAGGATTTGCATTGATGTAAAAGCTTTCAAATGTAAATGTACTGCATTTTTCTCTATTTAAATGTTCTAATGTTACTCGTGTCTTGCTAACATGTTTTCCACATTAAATATTTAAATACCTGGTATTTTATGTAATGTGCGGTAATATACCATGCACATATATTCTCGTGACAGCGTAGCACGTCAGTCTAAAGATTTATGTTGATCCATAAAAGCATTCAAACGTTAAAGTTTAGATTCAGTTTTGCATTAACAACATCTTTGTGGCTCTGTTGCTGTCAGCAAGTCCTGAGGTTCTTGATTAATACAGGAAACTACAGGAAATATCAGTATGATGGTATGACAATTTTTTTCTTTTTTTCATTTTATTGTATAATGAAAGACTTTGTGTGATATTTATATAATGTACTTTTATCATACAATGTATAGCATTTATCATTTTTATAGTGGTAATGAGTGCTGACAATAAACCTTAACAATTTTTCTGTCAACCTTACATTGCAATTTCACAATTACATACACAATATTGCCAAAAGTATTGGGACACACCCTTCTAATGAACAGGTTTGACTACTTTAGTAATTTCTATGAGTACAAATCTTAATGTTGAAACATATAATGATATTCTAGGGAATTGTGTGCTTCTGAATTTATAGCAATAGTTTGGACAGGACCCTTTTCTAATCTAACATGGCAATGCCTCTGTGTATAAGGCAAGGTTCAAAAATAAATCATTGATTCAGTCAGTGTGGAAGAACTTGACTGGTCTGCATGAAGCCAAGTCCTAATCCCAGCTGAACACCTCTGGTGTGACTTTAAATCCAGACCTTAAGCCAAAAACTCATCACCAAACACCAATGACTTGTACATTCACTATATGAACAAAAATATTGGGACACCTCCTTCTTTAGAACAGAAAAAGACACTTCTAAAACTGTGGCAACAAAGATAGAAACATAATTCATGTATTTAAAAACTGCATTTCCGTCTCTGTTGCAACAGTTTTGGAAGTGTCTAAAATAAGTCACTGGTGTTTGGTGATGAGTTTTTGGCTCAAGGTCTGCATTTGAAGCTGGGATTAGGACTTGGCTTTATGCAGACCTGTCAAGTTCTTCCACACTAACCGAATCAATCATTTCTTTTGGAACTTTGCCTTACACACAGAGGCACTGTCATGTTAGAATAGAAAAGAGTTCTGTCCAGACTGTTTCTATAAAATTAGCAGCACACAATTACCTAGAATATCATTATACTGTATGCTTAAACATTCAGATTTGAACTCATGGAAATTACAGTACTAAAGTAGTCAAACCTGTTTATTAGAAGAGGGGTGTCCCATTACTTTTGGCAATATAGTGTTATTTGCACAATTGTTAACAGATGAACGACTCCACTGGAAACATCTCTTCTCTTGAAGTTCATCTTTCCACCAACCTCACAACACATGAGGTTTCATCGCTGGATGGTCTTCGGATCGTTCTCCTATGCTTTAATTTATTTTCAGGTGTTCCTACATACTCCTATGTGATGTGGCTTATTATAAGAGGAAAAGATGGAGTTGCATCAGAGTTCTTCAACTTCAACCTCAATGTCTGTGAGATTGTTTTCTCTTTATTTTCAGTGACCTTTTTGCTGTCACAGATGTTTCTGATTTTTGTGCCCATGCAGAAATTTTCACTCGGCCTAGCCATCACCGTTCGTCCTCTGTTTCAGTGTCTGATCTGTGTTGAGCGTTACCTGGCAGTGGTCCATCCTGTAACCTTTCTGAAGTATAAACCTCTCAGATATAAAGTGATCTGTTCTGCTTTTGTGTGGCCAGTGGGACTTGGCTCCAGTTGGTTCTGCATGGTCAGCTTTCTCACACACAATATGTATGTGTTTACATGGTTCTTCCTAGTGCAGTTTCTAGTTTTTCTTACTATTCAGTTGTTCTGCTGTGTGGATGTTCTCAGAGCTCTGAAGCAGTCAAGACCAGGAGAGAAAGGGAAAGAAAGAGAGGAAAACCACATGAAGAGAAGAGCGTTTTATCTTATTCTCATAACTACAGTGACAATAGTAATCATATATGCCCCCTTTATTGTCACAGGAATCCTCTATATCCTAACACAACATGAAGTTTCAGTTGCCTATCCAATTAGTTTTATTTGCTTTATTTTAGGTGGCTTTGTGCAGCCTGTTCTGTATCTGCACCGTGCCGGGAAACTTTCTTTATTCTGTTCTACTTAAAATCTGCTACTAACTAGACTGAGTACAGTAGAGACACTTTCTGCTTTTTTCATCACTACACAAAAACTATATGCTGAAATTAAGTGATTTTTGGAATTATAGTTCTTGTGTACTAAAATATCATAAATTAATAATAGCCATAAGTAGTATATATTTTCCACAATTACCTCATAAACATAAGGTGCTTTTTGTCTCACCTGTACCCATATGGTGTACAGTTCAAACGGTATCATGGTATACTTGGACACCCATTCGTAAAGCTCTAAAGCTGGCTAACCATTTATTGCAAATGTTAAAAAAAAATACAAAATTACAGTTGTGCAACTTTTTTTTTTGTTTAGATTTATTTGCTTTATTCAATTCAGATTCAGTTAAACAAAATATGAACAAATGTGTAACACTAGAAAAAATATTGCAAACAGTACAAATGTAAAAATAACCATGAAAATAACAATCTTTATACTGTTTTTTTCTATCTGAAAACATTACTTTCAATGACACTCGGTTGAAAACTGTAAACTGTTTATATGTGTGTGTGTGTGTGTGTGTGTGTGTGTGTGTGTGTGTGTGTGTGTGTGTGTGTGTGTGTGTGTGTGTGTGTGTGTGTGGATAGATAGATAGATAGATAGATAGATAGATAGATAGATAGATAGATAGATAGATAGATAGATAGATAGATAGATAGATAGATAAAGAATGTGAGTGTAATCTGATTATTTTGTGCTTTTTTTCTCTGTAATCCCTCTGTCAATAAAGTTTTTCACAATTTAAATTTGCACTTGCATTCAAATTATAAAGTTACACTTCAGAAACATTTAACATAGCCTGGACATTTTAAATAAGGCATATTAAACTAATTGTTTAATCAAAAATGAAGCATCTTAACATTTACCAACCTTCATTTCAAACCTGGGTTTGTATGAGTTTAGTGGTTATAAATTTTGGGGTTAACTATTCTTTTTTTTCCACTACCATATCCAGGGTCTGGTTGAAACATGATTACACAGTAATAATGCGTGTTTAGAAGCCTGTTGAACGTCTAATGAACGGATTAATTGAAAAAAAAAAGAAGAAGAACGGATTAATTAATGATCGGCGCGCCCTCTGCCGGTAAACGCTTTTTTAGTACGTTCAGAAACGGGCCTACCTTGCAGAGAGCACAGGCGTTTATCCATCTGTAAACAAGGTCAACTGGATTGATACACGTCGTTTTGAGGATGAAATATGGATTCGCCCTGTTTGGAAGGTCGGTGATATCGAATCTTTAAAGAACAAGTGCTATTTAGCATTTTCTTTGACATTGCTGGTTGTTTATTTTTATTTTTCGCACTAGTGGGGGTAGTTTCAAAAGTAAACGTTGTACTAGGTCTGTTGCATGCGCATCATTATTACTTGCTCAGTGTTTCATGCACTGCTCTGAATTGCAATTCCATTTTAAAATAAATAATTCATTATTGTGTGGCTGTAATCTGCATTAAATGTTTTGGGATAAACACTTTGTACTACAACACAGTGGTAAGAAAACATTTTATTGAGTTGTCTTTGCAGGCACAAACAAACAAATACAGCACAACCAGTGTAGTTGGTGCAAACAAATTACTCTGTTCAGTTCTTTAAAGTTGATTTATAGAATTCTGTTCAGTCAGCTTAGTCTGATTTACAAATAAATGACTGGTTTGTCTGAGGAATCCTACATGAGATCTGACTCACATAATGAACTTAAAGCTGCCACTTTCTGTGATGTTTCTCTCTAAAATAAGTTTTGTGTGCTGCATTAACAATTATTTTAGGGCTGCAACTAACGATTATTCTAATAATCGATTAATCTGTCGATTATTTTTTCGATTAATCGATGAATCGGATAAAAAAAAACCAAGAGATTTACAACCCTTTATTCAAAAACAGAACTAAAATCTTTAGAAAGTGCACGAACATGTTGCTCCTTGAACTGTTATAATAATAATAATAATAAAATAAAAATGGACTAACATAAAAAACATACACATGTATGCTTTACATCTGCCAAATATATAGACTAAATAAACTAAAATTACTATCCATCAAGACAGCGGCTTGCTGTGGTGTACATGCTGCATTTCCCATCAAGAAGCCTCTCAAATTAAATTCCTCAGAGCGCATTAAAAAAGTCATGTGACTTTGCACGCTGGAACCGGACAACTTGACTAACTTTCTGCTACATTCATTCTGCCATGGCGGTGTTTAGTGTCCTGCCATCAGCAGCGACCAGCTGGAAGAGTTCCGCATTCAAATGCACGCAAAACTGGCCTCAAAGCCCCAGCAAAAGTAATTACCATGAATTAAGGCAAAAATTAAGAAAATATTTGAATTACTTATTAATAAACTAGTATTTTCTGATTCAGTGTTGCAAAGATGAAATTGACGACCCTGCCATCTGCTCATTAATGCCTAATGCATCTTTATGGATTAGCTAATGAAAGAGTTTTGTTTTCGATTTTAATTATTTCGTTTTATAGTAAAATAATAATTTAAAGCTTTCTATAGATATTGTGTTTGTGAGGCGCTCCTATTTAAACCAAAGATATCAAGCGTATTCTGTTTGTTTTCTTTAAGAGCACATTTTGTTGATACTGTTAGTACACACAAACTAAGGTAGACCCTTTACAGTTCCGGCCCGGGTGGTAAATTACTCCACCTTTATGAGCAAAAAAGAAATTCCACATTGCACTGCGTCTCCATGTCCTGCAAAGCGCGCTTCTCTCCGCACAAACTTTGGAATTATCTTGATTGAATGATTAAACTAATATTGTGATGTTTTAAGTTTTTTATATCAATGGATTTTAATTTAAATCGCGATGAATTAAGCAGGCTTTTGATCTGTCTGCCGCTGTTTGCTAGGTCATAACTTTAAAAAACAAAAATTTAATTTAAGAAACAAAAAGTGTTCCAAATATATCTCTAAATTAACTTTATAAACTAAAGGAACGAAAATAAATGTAATCACTTTGCTATTAAAAACAGCAGCTGTGTAATGAGGAAGAGAAAGAGGAAAAAAAGACAGTCGGACTGGAAATTCAGTCGGCCAAAAATTGATGAGCTGTCGGACATTTTTACAAGGAATGTTTGTTTAATAACCTATATAATATTCTTAGGCTACTTTCTTAATTAAATATATTATTTCTTTGATTTATTTTAGCGTTTTTAGGCTGCTTGTTAGCTGACTGAAGTGTAGGCTATATATAAAAAACAACGTGCCACCGTCACAGCCCTATTCAAAACTGAGACGATTTCACCTCGGCAGAGCTCCTCTTTCTCCTTACGGTTGTGGTATGTTTTCGACACATTATACAGACAGACAGTGTTACAAAAACTATAGAAGTTGTTTTCTCCATCTCCACTATCCAACGACCCGTACAGCAGCTGTTTTGCGATCGAGCATTGGCTGCTGTGAAAGTACGCTAGCCAAAGTAGGCTTAAATATCAAACATGTTTGATATAAATCGGGGCAGCATATATATATAATGTAGAAACGGCGGTGCTTTATGCTCAAATGTTCCAGTTTTGCGCATAAGTTAAATTCGCATTTTTGGATGGAAACACATGAGGTGCCGAGCTCTGCTGGCATCAGTGCGGGAGAGAGACCGAATGTGTCCACTCCGCTCTGCGCTCAATTTTTTTTTAATATATATAATAACAACCAAATGTCTCTGCGTCGCGCGACACAACGAATCGATTATGAAATTCGTTGCCAACGCTTTTAGTAATCGATTTTTATCGATTTTATCGATTCGTTGTTGCAGCCCTAAATTATTTTAAAGCTTTTGGATTATGTCCTTTTGCATTTTTTTTGTGTGTGTGTCTTGTAATGACGACATGGCAATTTCTGAAAGCTTTAATTGACACAAATCAGCATGAAATCCCTGAACATCATGCCAGAGAATTTGCATTGTTTTCTGTTTGCATTAGCATGGTTGATGGTTGGCTATAATAATAAACCGCACTTGTCACTCTCTGTTAACACTCACTGCTTTTATTATTAGCTTGTGAGCTGGGTTTTAGAAAGTGCTGACACAATTTAATTTGTCTCTGGCTTTTTGAATGCTATTTGTTGCAAGTGATACCATGTATGTATTTGCCTTTTGAATATGTTGAAATTGAATGATGTTTTCGTCTGAAGTCCTTTTTGAGACAATTTGGTGGTTATCTTGGTAACCAATAAATAAGGGCTCCTTGCTGACTAGATGCTATCAGCTTTATGCTTTCATGTCACCCAGTTGATATAGTTGCTTCAATACATTTTTCCACATAGTAACGCTCTCAAAGACCGCAGTCGGTCTTTCGAAGGAAACATGATGTCACTTAGTGTTTTTGCATGTCATTTTTGACCCATCCCTGATAAAAAGGTGCAAGTTGCATCCCCTCAGCACATCAATTTGGAAGGCAGACAGTCCAGCTTTAAGTGACTATAGATTTAACTCTCCCTGCTTTTTTGTTTTGATTAATTTGACTTCCTGTCTTCATGGACAACAACACAGGTTTAGGTAAAATAGCCAAATAATTAAACTGGAACTGTTTTCTTTTTCTTTTTTTAAGTACTTATGATCAGGATTACTCTATACAGCTCCAGAATGTTCTGGTTTACTTACATTTGTATCTTGTTCATAGATCACAGTTCTGGTTTGTTGACTGCACACAGTGAAGAGATGAACATCTCCAGTGAGCTCTTCCCTTCTAATCGGTCAAACTCTTCTGATCACTTGTTTTTCAATGACACTGTGGACAAAACTGGTTTTGAACTGCCCTTTATTCTATATTTTATCAGTATTTTGTGGTTTTCCTATTAACTCCATGTGATTTGGCTCATAGTAAGAGGAACAGGGAATGGATTTGCGGCAGAGTTCTTCAGTCTGAACATCGCTGTCTGTGAGCTCATCATATGTGTGCGATCTTTCTTGATTTTTCTCAGCTCTAAATTTTATATTCTTTGGATGGTTGTGTAATTTTTTAGATGGATTTCCCATCACTGGTCGTCCTCTGTTTCAGTGTCTGATCTGTGTTGAGCATTGCCTGGCAGTGGTTCATCCTGTAACCTTTCTGAAGTACAAACCTCTCGGAAATAGGGCTGGGCGATATGGCTGAAAACTATATCACGATATCAGTGTTTCATATCGGTCGATATCGATAATTATTGATATTTTTATGACCCATTTAAAATAAGGACCAGGAGAAAAATATATTACACTCAAGCATTTTTATTTTAAACTTAACCTGCCTCTGATCATAATCCCCTCAGTTATTAAGACAGAAATGTCAACAACCATGGAAAACTCAAATAATTAAAATGTAAACATAAGTCTAAAGTCACAATATACACTTAATTATCTCTTAATCCTCAATTCAAACCCCATTCATTGTCGATGAAGTGAATGGTCAAGCTAATGTATGGCCCAGAAGTACGGCTTGACCACAGGTCAGAGGTTGTTGCAAAGTACTT
Organism: Garra rufa; assembly: GCF_049309525.1. Lineage (NCBI taxonomy): Eukaryota > Metazoa > Chordata > Actinopteri > Cypriniformes > Cyprinidae > Garra > Garra rufa. The sequence continues at coordinate 34,989,060 of NC_133379.1, forward strand.
GGCTGATTATATTTTTTTCTGCACAGATTGCTGGTTGCCAGTAGCCAACATTACTTCTTTCCCGGTACTTTAGCCTACTTTGTGTAATAACGAAAACATTTATTTAAGTGAAAAAATAAATCCAAAACTTTCAACATTTTGAACAATAGGGCCTTACAATCTTTTTTTTTTTTCTGAAATTCCTGTTTTAATTTTTCTGATAATCAAATGAAAGCAAAATCACAGATTTATTTTTAAAAATAAAAATAAACGGAGCTTTACTGTTAAAATTAATACATAGAAGAAAAATTATATTCAGTTAAAAAAAGGTTTAATAATAATAGTATTTTTTCAACAATTAAGTGGTGACTCTTTATTTTATTTTTTATCATATATATTGTTTTATGTAAATTATTTAAATGTGAACATATAAACACCTACATTATACTGTACAGTAATACAAGACTAATATTGTTCTGTTACATGTTAAACCGTACTTTTATTTTGACAGGTTGCCGTGAAGTTTCAGTGTGTATACAGTATGAATGATGCTAGTTTCACTAATGAAACGGTAAAATTGACAAAAAGTGACACTCACAGCAGCTTTGGAGATGTATTTATTGGAGTTTGTCTGTTCATGTGAGATGCAAAGGCCAAAAATTAGCGGGAGCGTCACGTGTGCAGTATGCGTGTAGTGAAAATAAAACGCGTCTCCAAGGCAAACGGAACATGCAGGACTCTTATTGAAACAGTCTTTTTGCATTTCAGTTTTCACAGACACTAGTCCATATCGCGATCTGAATTAATTAACAGACCAACTTTTGATTTATTGTTCCAAAAATCGACGAATTCCGCGGCATTCCGCCCTATAGTAAAGTCCGTTTTTATGAATGGAGTCCGCGATCCCGTCTGTGTGAGTAGACATTGTAAACGCGCGATCATGTAGAGACAGAAATCAAATGCCTTCTTTCAGTTGTTTCTTTCTAATATCAGTTTTATGTGCTTTAACAATTCAAAATTGTCCTTTGCATTTTGGATTTTATATATATGTGACCCTGGACCACAAAACCAGTCATAAGGTTAAATTTTACAAAACTGAGATGTATGCATCATATGAAAGTTCAATAAATAAGCTTTCTATTGATATATGGTTTGTTAGGATAGGACAATATTTGGCCGAGATACATCTATTTGAAGATCTGGAATCTGAGGGTGCAAAAAAATCAAAATACTGAGAAAATCACCTTTAAAATTGTCCAAATTAAGTTCTTAAAAATGCATATTACTAATCAAAAATGACATTTTGATATATTTATAGTAGGAATTTTGCAAAAAATCTTCATGGAACATGATCTTTACTCAATTTCCTAATGATTTTTGGCATAAAAGAAAAATCAATAATTTTGACCCATACAATGTATTTTTGGCTATTGCTACAAATACACCCCAGCGACTTAAGACTGGTTTTGTGGTCCAGGGTCACATATATATGTATATATGTATATGTATGTATGTATGTGTGTGTGTGTGTGTGTGTGTGTGTGTGTCTTGTAAAGATATCAGGCAATTTCTGAAAGTTTTAATTGACAGAACTGAGCATCATGTCAGAGAATTTGCATATTTTCTGTTTGCATTAGCATGATTGACGGTTGGCTGTCTTTGTTCATATTTTTACTCTATAATAAACCACACTTGTCACTCTCTGTTGTTGACACTCACTGCTATTATTATCGGCTTGTGAGCTGGGTTTTAGAAAGCGCTGACTCAATTTCATTTGTCACTGGCTTTTGGAATGCTGTATGTTGCAGGTGATACCATCTATGTATTTGCCTTTTACTGTATGTTTGAACATGAGATCATGTCAAATTGAATGATATATTTTGGTCTGAAGTCCTTTTTAAGACGATTTGGTGGTTATCTTGGTAACAAATACAGTAAATAAGGGCTCCTTGCTGACAAGATGCTATCAGCTTTATGCTTTCATGTCACCCATTCGCTTCAGCACCATAGTGTACAGTAGTTGCTTCACTTCAGTACTTTTTTCCACATAGTAACACTCTCAAAAACGCAGTCGGTCATTTGAAGGAAACATGATGTCACTTAATAAATTTGCATGTCATTTTTGGCCCATCCCTGATGAAAATGTGTAAGTTGCATTCTCTCAGCACATCATTTTGGAAGGCAGACAGTCCAGCTTTAAGTGACTATAGATTTAACTCTTCCTGCTTTTTTGTTTTGATTAATTCGATCTTCCTGTCTTCGTGGACCGCAACGCAGGATTATGGTAAAATAGCCAAATAATTAAACTGGAACTGTTTTCTATTTCCATTTCTATTTCTCTATTTCTTTTTTGTACTTTTGATCAGGTTTACTCTGTACAGCTCTAGAATGTTCTGGTTTTCTAACATTTCTATCTTATTCATAGATCACAGTTCTGGTTTGTTGACTGCACACAGTGAAGAGATGAACATCTCCAGTGAGCTCTTCCCCTCTGATGGGTCAAACTCTTCTGAACACTTCTTTTTAAATGGCACTGCAGTGGAAATTGGTTTTGAACCAACCTTTGTTGTAGATTTTATCACCATTTTGTGGTGTTTTCCTATCAACTCCTATGTGATATGGCTTATAGTAACAGGAACAGGGAATGGACTTGCGGCAGAGTTCTTCAATCTGAACCTCGCTGTCTGTGAGATGCTGTTTTGTATTGAAACTGTCATGCTTTTTCTCAGCTCTAAATTTAAAATTCTTTGGATGGTTGTGTATTTTTTAGATGGATTTCCCACCACTGGTCGTCCTCTGTTTCAGTGTCTGATCTGTGTTGAGCGTTACCTGGCAGTGGTTCATCCTGTAACCTTTCTGAAGTACAAACCTCTCAGATATAGAGTGATCTGTTGTGTTATTACCTGGGTGGCAGCATTTGTGTCCTGTGTTTTCAGTATTATGACTTTTTTGTTGTCCCTCATTGTGTTGTTCTGTGTTTTTGTGTGTACACAATTCTTTTTCTTCCTCTCCTTTCAGTTGTTCTCCTGTTTGGCTGTTCTCAGAGCTCTGAAGCAGTCAGGACCAGGAGAGAGAGAGAGAGAGCGGAGGAAAACCGCACAAAGAGAAGAGCGTTTTATCTCATTCTGATAACTAATGTGATTATGGTTATCTTATATGCTCAGTTTATCATTTTCTTTGTTTTAAGTACAATGTCAAAACAAAATAATAGTATATTCATGTCTATTAGTTATGCTTATTTCATTTTGGCTGGCATGGTGGAGCCTCTTCTCTTTCTCTATCGGGTTGGAAAACTGCCTTTCATCAAATATTGATATTTTTTAGGGTTTGGTCTAAGGTTTAACATCCTGCAGTCTTTCAGCTTGCTTGTTTCACTAAACGGGCAATTTGGTCTGTAACCTGTACTTTTGACACTAATTTGACAATAATCTGCAAATTACTAAGAAAAAGTAGCTTTAGATACACTTTTGTTACCGTGTTAGCTCTCTTCAACTTTGAAATTTTGCTATTTTGAGATGTACTAGATATACTTGCAACAGGAAGTTTCAGTTGCCTATCCATGTTAATCTCTTTTACTTTGGGTGACTTTTTTTATTATTAAAATCTGCTACTGTCTACTGTTTTGCACCTACTACTTCCTTTTGTTAAACTAGAAACTTGACGAAACTTTTGAAAAACTACATTGTTCATAGATATAAAGACAGTGTGATTGTAATCAGTTTGTTCTGTGTTTTTTCTTTTTTTTTTTTTTTTTACCATGTCCTTGTCATTGCTGCTGGAAATTTGGATACTTCTACTGAAGCTATTCTTCACATTTCTGTTGCCTCTATCATTAAAGTTTTTAAGGGTTAATGTTTAATTTAAGCTGACTAAACCACAGATAAACCATGTGTGGAAGCTGCAAATCTTATAGAGAAGGACTTAGTAACAGGAAAGGGTGCAATATTTTGACAAACTAGAGTTTATGGGTGGTAAAGATACATACAAGCAGTATTAATTAAGATAGTAGACTAATATTTCACCTGCCTGATCAGAATTGATAAGAACAAGTATGAATGATATCAAGATTCTTACCCTGGAAATCCTGGTTCAGTTTGGCCAACCACAAATGCCTTTTGTTCCTCAGACAGTTTTTTGCACTCTTCTCCTTGATTTTGTTCTAACTTTTGCTAGTCTATAGTACGCCAAATGTTTTTCTTAGGTCGACAGATTAGTACAGTCCAAAACATGACAATAATTGACTGTTTTCAATAGCAATAATCAGCAAAATGCTGGTTCGATGGCATTGTTTACATTCAGTGGCCAAATGATGACTCTACATAAACACTATAGAGCTGATTTCATGCACTGCTCTGAATTGCATTTCCATGACAAAATATTTAAGAATTCACCATTGTGTGGCTGTAATCTGCATTAAATGCTTTTGGGATAAAAACACACTTTGTACTAAAAAACAGTGGTAAGAAAACACATTTCATTGAGTTGTCTTTGCAGGCTGCAGGCACAAACAAACAAATACAGTGCAACCAGGGTAGTTCAAGACGCAAACACGCAAAAAAAATTACTCTGTTCAGTTCCTTTCAGTGAATCTATAGAATTCTGTGCAATCAGCTTAGTCTGTTCTACAATTAAATGACTCCTAATGAATTAAAAATGACTGGTTTGTCTGAGGAATCCTGAATGAGATCTGACTCACATAATGAACTTCAAGTGGCCACTTTCAGTTGTTTCTTTCTAAAATCAGTTTTATGTGCTTTAACAATTATTCAAAATTGTCCTTTGCATTTTGGATTTTTTTTTTTTAATATATATGTGTCTTGTAAAGATATCAGGCAATTTCTGAAAGTTTTAATTGACAGAACCGAGCATCATGTCAGAGAATTTGCATATTTTCTGTTTGCATTAGCATGATTGACGGTTGGCTGTCTTTGTTCATATTTTTACACAATAATAAACCACACTTGTCACTCTCTGTTGTTGACACTCACTGCTATTATTATCGGCTTGTGAGCTGGGTTTTAGAAAGCGCTGACTCAATTTCATTTGTCACTGGCTTTTGGAATGCTATATGTTGCAGGTGATACCATCTATGTATTTGCCGTTTACTGTATGTTTGAACATGAGATCATGTCAAATTGAATGATATATTTTGGTCTGAAGTCCTTTTTAAGACAATTTGGTGGTTATATTGGTAACAAATACAGTAAATAAGGGCTCCTTGCTGACTAGATGCTATCAGCTTTATGCTTTCATGTAACCCATTCGTTTCAGCACCATAGTGTAGTTGCTTCACTTCAGTACTTTTTTCCACATAGTAACGCTCTCAAAAACACAGTCGGTCATTTGAAGGAAACATGATGTCACTTAATAAATTTGCATGTCAATTTTGGCCCATCCCTGATGAAAATGTGTAAGTTGCATTCTCTCAGCACATCATGTTGGAAGGCAGACAGTCCAGCTTTAAGTGACTATAGATTTAACTCTTCCTGCTTTTTTGTTTTGATTAATTCGATCTTCCTGTCTTCGTGGACCGCAACGCAGGATTATGGTAAAATAGCCAAATAATTAAACTGGAACTGTTTTCTATTTCTATTTCTCTATTTCTTTTTTGTACTTTTGATCAGGTTTACTCTGTACAGCTCTAGAATGTTCTGGTTTTCTAACATTTGTATCTTATTCATAGATCACAGTTCTGGTTTGTTGACTGCACACAGTGAAGAGATGAACATCTCCAGTGAGCTCTTCCCCTCTGATGGGTCAAACTCTTCTGAACACCTTCTTTTTAAATGGCACTGCAGTGGAAATTGGTTTTGAACCAATCTTTGTTGTAGATTTTATCACCATTTTGTGGTGTTTTCCTATCAACTCCTATGTGATATGGCTTAGTAACAGGAACAGGGAATGGACTTGCGGCAGAGTTCTTCAATCTGAACCTCGCTGTCTGTGAGATGCTGTTTTGTATTGAAACTGTCATGCATTTTCTCAGCTCTAAATTTAAATTTCTTTGGATGGTTGTGTATTTTTTAGATGGATTTCCCACCACTGGTCATGCTTTTTCTCAGCTCTAAATTTAAATTTCTTTGGATGGTTGTGTATTTTTTAGATGGATTTCCCACCACTGGTCATCCTCTGTTTCAGTGTCTGATTTGTGTTGAGCGTTACCTGGCAGTGGTTCATCCTGTAACCTTTCTGAAGTACAAACCTCTCAGATATAGAGTGATCTGTTGTGTTATTACCTGGGTGGCAGTATTTGTGTCCTGTGTTTTCAGTATTATGACTTTTTTGTTGTCCCTCATTGTGTTGTTCTATGTTTTTGTGTGTACACAATTCTTTTTCTTCCTCTCCTTTCAGTTGTTCTGCTGTTTGGCTGTTCTCAGAGCTCTGAAGCGGTCAGGACCAGGAGAGCGAGAGAGAGGGGAAGAAAACCACATAAAGAGAAGAGCATTTTATCGTATTCTAATAACTAAAGTGACTATGGTTGTCTTATATACTCCTTTTGTTATTTTATTTATTATAAGTACAACGCCAAAACATGAACATAGTATACTCGTATCTTTTAGTTATGCTTATTTTACTTTGGCTGGCATGGTGGAGCCACTTCTCTATCTCTACCGGGTTGGAAAACTGCCATTTATCAAATCTCTATCGCCTCTGTCATTGAAGTTTTTAAGGGTTAATGTACTACTGAACATGTTCTGCTAATTGAAGTTGTCTAAACCACAGACAAAATGTGTGGAAGCTTCTAAATCATATAGAAGGTTTGGTAACAGGAAAGGGCGCAATAGTTTGACAAACTAAAGTTAATAGGTGGTAAAGATACATACGAGCAGTATTAATTAAGATATGATATTTCACATGTCTGATCGGAAATAAGAACAAACACAAATGTTGTCAAGATTCTTGCCCTGAAAATCCTGGTTCAGTTTGTCCAACTACAAATGCCTTTTGTACCCCGGACAATTTTTTTGCACTCTTCTCCTTGATTTGTTATAACTTTTGGTAGTCTGTAGTATTAGCACAGCCCAAAACATGACAATAATTGAGCATGTTCAGCAGCAATAATCTTCAAAATATGCTGGTTTCTTCGGTTAAGTGGCATTGTTTATGTTCAGTGCCACCAATATGGCCAAATGATGACTCTACATGAAAACACTATAGATCTGACACAGGTGCATTGTAACTTGCTCAGTGTTTCATGCACTGTATTGAACTCCAATTTCATTGCAAAATAAATAATAATTATCAATTATGAGGCTCTAATCTGTTTACATTAGCTTGATTTATGGTTGCACATGCATGAGTCTGTGTTCAAGGTTTTTTTTTTTTTTTTTTCTCTCACACACAAAAGTAAACCACACTAGACACTCTGTGTTGTTGACACTGGCTGCTTTTATTATTAGCCTGTGAGCTGGGGTTTAGACAGCCCTGACACCATTTTATTTGTATGTTTCATATATTGCACCTGTCAGGTGAAACCTTGTATGTATTTGTCTTAGATAATGTTGAACATAAGAACATATCGAATTGAATGATATGTTTTGGTTTGAAATCCTCCTCAAAGCAATCTGGTGGTCATCCTGGTTACTAATAAATAAGTGCCCCTTGTAGTCTAGATGCTTTCAGCTTTATGCTTCATCCAGATGCTATTGTTGCTTAAGTACATTATTGTAGATCTACCTTCTCATAGTAACACTGCACAGAATACAGATGGTCTTTAGAAAGAAGTTTGATTTTTGTCAGTGTATTTGCATGTCATTTTGCAATACACCAGGACCCATCGCTAATAAAGAGGTGCAAGTTGCGTCCACTTAACACATCAATTTGGAAGACAGACAGTCCAACTTTAAGTGCCTATGATAGAACTCTGTCTGCCTTTTTATATTTAATTGACCAAATTCCAAAGTCTTCTTATCTTTGTGGACAACAATACAGGAACACGGTAAAATAGCCAAATAATTAAAATAAAATAAATAAATAAAAGAGAAAATAAAAATTTTCTCTTTTATTCTAATGTGTTACTTATTCAGTTTACTTTCTGACCTGAGTTTCTAAGGGTTAATGTACTATTGAACATGTTCTGCTAATTTAAGCTGTCTAAACCACACACACACACAAAAAAAGAAAATGTGTGGAAGCTGCTAAATCATATAGAGAAGGACTTGGTAACAGATATTAAGATATTAGCATAATATTTCATGCCTGATCGGAAATGATAAGAACAATCATGAATGTTGTCAAGATTCTGGCCCTGAAAATATTGGTTCTGTTTGGCCAACCACAATTGGTTCAGTTTAGCCAGTTCCTTACAGTGAATCAGCAGAATTCTGTGCAATCAGTGACTCTTAATGAACTATTATAAAAGACTTGTTTGTCTGAGGAATCCTTACTGAATGAACTCTATCAGAGCAGTTTCAAAATGACGATCTGACTCTTGTGATGAAATTTTAATGTGTCACTTTCAGCCATGTTTCTCTTTTTTTTTTTTTTTGATGAAACAGTCAGAAAATGTATATAAATAGTAATAAGTAAAGAAATCAGGCAATCTCTGAAAGCTTTGTTTGATTTAAACATAACTCAACATGAAATGCCTGAGCATCATGCCAGATAATTTGCATTCTGCTCCGTTTACATTAGCTTGATTTATGGTTGCATAAGCATTAGTCTGTGTTCATGTGTTTTACACAACAGTAAACCACACTTGACACTCTGTGTTGTTGACACTGGCTGCTTTTATTAGTAGCCAATGAGTTGCACCTGTCAGGTGATACCTAGTACGTATTTGCCTTCGAATATGTTGAACATGAGATCATGTCAAATTAAATGATATGTTTTGGGCTAAAGTCCTTCTCAAAGCAATCTGGTGGTCATATTGGCCACTAATTAATAAGTGTCCCTTGCGGTCTAGATGCTATCAGCTTTATGCGTTTGTCACCCAGATGCTGTTGTTCCTTGTGTACATTTTTACAGATCTGCCTTCTTGTAGTAATACTCTCTCAGGATACAGTTGGTCTTTAGAAAGAAATGTGATGCCAGTGCATTTGCATGTCATTTTGCAATACACCAAGGCCCATCGCTGATAAAGAGGTGCAAGTTGCATCCTCTTATCACATCAATTTGGAAGGCGGACAGTCCAGCTTTAAGATAGAACTCTCCCTACTTTTTTGTTTTGACTAATCCAATTTTTATTTTATTTTATTTTTTCATTTAATTTTCCAAATTCAGTTTTCCTGTCTTTGTGGACAACATCAGGAACAAGGTAAAATAGCCAAATAATTAAAACAACTTTTCTCTCTCTTTCTTTTTTGAAACTCTGTACAGTCCCAGAATCATCTGGTTTACTAACACTTGTATCTCACTCATAGATCACAGTTGTGTGTGTGTTTTTTACTTCAGGGTAAAGATGAGTATCACCAGTGAGATCTTCACCAGTGATGGGTCAAACTTTTCCCATTACTTACTTGACAATGGGACTGTGTTGGAAACTGGTTGTAAAACAACCTTAATTTTAGACTTTATCAACATTATGTGGGGTCTTCCTATCAACTCCTATGTGATATGGCTTATAGTAACAGGAACAGGAAATGGACTTGCGGCAGAGTTCTTCAGCCTGAACCTCGCTGTCTGTGAGATGCTGTTTTGTATTGAATCGGTCATGCTTTTTCTCAGCTCTAAATTTAATATTCTTTGGATGGCTGTGTTTTTTTTAGATGGATTTCCCGCCACTGGTCGTCCTCTGTTTCATTGTCTGATCTGTGTTGAGCGTTACCTGGCAGTGGTTCATCCTGTAACCTTTTTGAAGTTCAAACCTTTTAGATATAGAGTGATCTGCACTGTTTTTGTCTGGGTGGCAACGCTTGTTTCCTGTGTGTGCAATATTATAATTGTTTTGTTGTTCCTCACTGCATTGCACTTGATTTTTTTCTCTATACAATTTTTCCTCTTCCTCTCCTTTCAGTTGTTCTTCTGTTTGGCTGTTCTTAGAGCTCTGAAGCAGTCAGGACCAGGAGAGAAAGGGAGAGAGGAGGAAAACAACATAAAAAGAAGAGCATTTTATCTCATTCTAATAACTAATGTGACTATGGTTATCTTTTATGCTCCTTTTCTTATTTTATTTCTTATAAATAAGTTGTCAATGCAAGCACATAATATATTCCTGTCTGTTAGTTATGCTTTCTTTACTTTGGCTGGTGTGGTGCAGCCTCTTCTTTTTCTCTATCGGGTTGGGAAACTGCCCTTCATCAAATATTGATCATTCTCAATACTCATTATGAATCCTCTATCATATTTTCTCTGCTGTACAGCTGCAGTAAATACAATTATGGAAATAATCACTAATCTAAATACTGTACTTTCTGTAGTAGTTTTGTGTAAGTTTGCATTATATAAACAAAGCACATCTGGGGCCTTTTTATGTTCATTTTGAAAGTTTTTTTTATGTTAGGTGTAGGGTTTGACATTCTAAAATAAACTGTATCATTCATAGTCTTTCAGTTTGCTTGTTTCACTAAAGAAATTATTTTGGATGTACTTTTGACACACACTTGACTGCAATAAAATATATGTTTTGCAGTGTTTGTGAAGCTAGCATGCAAATACAAAAACAAAAAGTGGTTATTGAAAATTACTAACAAAGAGTTTTTTGGAATGACTTATATGTCTTCATCTTTGATGTTTTGCATAGATATATTGTTTCAAAACATGTTTTACACATACTTACTAAACACTGTTGTTTTTTAACTAAGATGATGAAGACATTGTTTCCAGTTTTGCCCAGAGAAATAATGCCATTATGAAGGCAAAAGATAGATATTGTTGTTGTTTTTTTTTTTTTGGTTTTTTTTTTTTTGGACTGCACACTGTGAAAAGATCTTCCCCATTGGTGAGCCAAACTCTTCTGGTTACTATCCTTTCAATGCCGCTGGGTTCAGGTTGATTTCAGAAGTACCTCAGCTGTATATAATTACTATTCTGAGGATTTTCTTATCAACTTGATATTGTGGCGAGGGGGGCGTGGTTCCGCGAGGTCTGCAATGGGAGGGAGAGACAGGTGATAATAAAAAGCACGATTCCCAGTCTCGCTGACCTTGTCTTCTTCCTTCTGAAAAACAACGAACGTTACACTGGTGCCGAAAGCCGAGAAGGAAGAAGACAGGGTCAGCGAGACTGGGAATCGTGCTTTTTATTTGCATACTTGGTTTAAACAAAACAAACTTGTAGATAGCGCCAGCTGCGCTCACAATTATATCACACAATAACTAATAATAGTTTGTAATTCTTTGTCACTCTGCGTCAGGCTTGCTGCACAAGTTCCCAGTCAGTCTCTCTCCGTTGTCTTGGTGCATGCTCCTTTTATCCGTCTCTCCCCGCCGATTACTGGAACGAGACACAGGTGTTTGTCATTTGCACTTGACCCACTTACCACTCGTTCACCTGTCTCTCTCTCCCGTTGCAGACCTCGCGGAACCACGCCCCCCCTCGCCACAGATATGGTATATCAGAACAGTGTTCTTCAGTCTCAACCTCGCTTTCTGTGAGATCTTCATATGTGTGGAACCTTATCCCTTCTCAGTGTCTGATCTGTTTTGTGTTAACTGGCAGTGGTTCATTCTGTAACCTTTCTGAAGTTCAAATCTCTCAGATATTGAGAGATCTGTTATTGCCAGTTATTAACAGCCACATTGACAATTCAAAAGCTTATAATAAAATCCTTTGCATTTTAGAGTCAATAAATGCATATGAATAACTATTCCAAGAAAAGACATCACATCAGGCAAGAATGTTTTCATTGATTGCACATGTGTCTGTGTTCATGTTTTCTTGCACTATAATATTGTATTTTCAGTGTAGCTTCTGGAATGCTTAGGCATGTGCTGCATCCGTCAGGTGATACCTTGTATGTATTTTCCTGAGATTATTTTGAACATGAATGCATGTAAAATTGAATAATACTCTGTTTTGGTCTAAAGTCATTTTGAAAACAATTTAGTGGTCAGTTACCAGCAAATAAGGGTCCCTCGTCAACAAAATGTTGTCAACCTTATGTTTTTGTGGCACACAGTTATTTTTTTAGATGGATTTCCCACCACTGACAGTCCTCTGTTTCAGTGTCTGATTTGTGTTGAGTGTCACCTGGCAGTGGTTCATCCTGTAACCTTTCTGAAGTTCAAACCTCTCAGATATAGAGAGATCTTTTCTGGCTGGCAGTTTTTTTGTTTGTTTGTTTGTTTGTTTGTTTGTTTTTATCTTTTTTTCTTTTTCTTTTTTTCTTGTATGGGGTCGCTATTATTACTTTTTATTGGCCCTCTTCAAGTTGTACTTTTGTTTTTTTTCTTTGGACAGTTCCTCCTCTTCCTCTGTTCAGATGTTCTGCTGTTTGGCTGTTCTCAGAGCTCTGAAGCAGTCAGGACCAGAAGAGCGAGGAATAGAAAAGACCACATAAAGAGAGCATTTGATCTTATTCTAATAACTACTGTGACTATGGTTACTGTGTATGCTCCTTATTTAACTTTAGTTCTAAATAGGATTTCCGTACAGAAATCTGTCATATTTTTGTGTATAAATGATTTTTGTTTTATTTTGACTAGTTTGGTGCAGCGTCTTTTCTTTCTCTATAGAGTTTGTAAGTTAAACTTCGTGAAATAAATATAATTCTTAATTTAATTTATAATTCAACTGCAGTATATATTATTAGAAACATTTTCTATATGGCAAAAAAAGTTTTCTGGTTGCATACTGTTGTTTTTGTAACCTCACGTGTTAGATGAGTTTGAATGAGTTTGTAAATGTGATTATTGATAGCAGGTGGTTGTTTGGGCTGAGAGGAGATTATTATTTCCACTAGTCCAGATGATCCTGAATGACTTTGTCCTTTTCCAGTCTTGCAATTTGTCACATTTGCCATTTTTATATAGCTGTATTTATGTGCTGAAATAAACTGATTGTATACAATATTTATGCATCTGATGTAACAGTGGTGCAACACCAGTAGTCTTTTGAAGTAAATATGATGTCACTTTGGGTATTTGCATGTTATTTTGCAATGCTTCAGAACCAATGCCTTGTAGAGAAGTACAAGTTTCAACCCATGAACAGATCAACTTGGAAGGCATACAATCCAGCTTTAAGTGTATACTTTTGAGGTAGAACAGTCAAATATTTAAAACAGAACTGTTCTCTTTTTTCGAATGTGTGCTATTTAAAGTAATTTTGATTAGGTTTACTGTGTACAGACCCAGAATGTTTTGGTTTACTAACGCTTGCATCTCATTCATAGATCATAGTTCTGCTTTTTGATTCCACACAGCGAAGAGATGGACATCTTTAGTGAGATCTTTACCACTGATGGGTCAAATTCTTCAGATTATGTACTTTACAACAACAGGAGTGAGCAGAAAATGGAAATGTTCTCAGTTTGTGTTGTCACCAGTCTGATGGGTTTTCCTATCAACTCCTATGTGATTTGGCTTATAGTAACAGGAACAGGGAATGGACTTGCAGCAGAGTTCTTCAGTCTCAACCTCGCTGTCTGTGAGATAGTCATATGTGCAGAAACTGTCCTGCGTCTTATCAGCGTTGAAGTTAAAGTCTGGATGCTTTTGGGTTTTTTACAAGCACTGGCCCTGACTGGTCGTCCTTTGTTTCAGTGTCTGATCTGTGTTGAGCGTTACCTGGCAGTGGTTTATCCTGTAACCTTTCTGAAGTACAAACCTCTTCGATACAGAGTGATTTGTTCTGTTATTGCCTGGGTGGCAGGGATTGGCTGTGGCGGAGTTGGTATTGTGACTTCTATGTTGTTTATTTTTGAGTTGTATTTTATTTTTTTGTTGGCACAGTTCTGCCTCTTCCTCTTCTTTCAGTTGTTCTGCTGTTTGGCTGTTCTCAGAGCTCTGAAGCAGTCAGGACCAGGAGAGAGAGGGAGAGAAAGAGAGGAGGAAAACCCCACAAAGAGAAGAGCATTTTATCTCATTCTAGTATCTAATGTGAGCATGGTTGCCATATACATTACCTATGTAATCTTAATATATGTTATTTGGAATTCAACTAAATATCTTGTCTTTGGTTATGTAGTTTTTATTTCAGCTGGTTTGGTGCAGCCTCTTCTTTTTCTATACCGGGTAGAGAAACTACCCTTTATCAAATATCTAAAAAACAACTTAAAAATCTAGTTTATAATTTTGAATCTTCTATAATACATCATCTGCCCAAAGGCTACCATATACTATTTTAAAGTTATGGAAATAGTCACTTAGTAGTAAATTCAAATGTTGTAGTACTTTGACTAATTGATTAAAATAACTATTCACAAGCTGCTCTTTTTGTAATGTACCAGTTTTGCATATGTTTGATTTGTTAATTGGAAATAAAATCGACATCTGAGCATTACAAGTGTTCTTTTTTTATGTTAATTTTGAAGATGTTATTATTGGAGTTTGGATCGGGGGTTACTAAAATCCACAGTCCTGATATGATCAAATCATTTTGTCTCAAACAGCACTTGATTGTTAATCTCTGCAATACAGTCATTTTATTTAACAGTGTTTACAGTGGAAGCTAGCATGCCAATGCAACAAAGTGTTTATAATTTAAAGTACATAAACCACAGATTACCTTGTTGACAAATAGTTACTGACACTGTATAGACAGCAGCTCAACTTCCACATTTATAAGGACATCGTTAAAATCGTCCATGTGACATCAGTGGTTTTGGTTTAACGGTTTATATATTGTTGTGCAATGAAAACAAAAATAACGACTTATTAAAAAAATGATTTTCTTCTGTGTCAGTCTCCACTACATGTTCACAAGAGTACACTCTTAAAAATAAAGGTGTTCAAAAGGTTCTTCAAGCGATGCCATAGATCAACCATTTTTGGTTCCACAAAGAACCATTCAGTCAAAGGTTCTTTAAAGAACCATTTCTTGATTACTTTTTATAATCTGAAGAACCTTATTTGATACAAAAAACCTTTGTGAAATGGAAAGGTTCTTCAGATGTTAAAGGTACTTTATCGAACTGTTTCGACAAAAAGGTTCTTCTGTGGCATTGTAAAGCACCTTTATTTTTTAAGAGTGTACCACTACATATGATTAATTCAGTATAGATTATACAACAACAGATTCTGGCATGGTTATCACCCTTTTATGCAGGGATACAGACTTTTGTTGCTTATACATTTCATGTTAGTTTAATAATAGTCCACCATTTGTAATAATTGTAATAACAATAAAATTATTCAGGTGAGCGATGACTTTTGTCTCTTTGCCGATATTAAAATGTTTACTTGTTAGCTTTTATCTATATGTGGAGATGAACTGATTTAAGATATTTTTATAAATCTATTGTCTTGTCATAACACTGTTACATAACACAGCTGGTCTTTTGTAGCAAGTATGATGTAATTTAGTGCATTTGCATGACTGCTTCTGAACTCATCCCTGATAAAGTTGTTGAAGTTTTATCCCACTAACAGATCAACTTGGAAGACAGACAATCCAGTCATAAGTGGCTTTAATTAGTGATTTAAACAGATTTTTGAACAGGACTGAGGTAAACCAAAAAGCCAAATATTTAAAGCAACTCTTTTCTGATTTTCTGATGAACTAACACTTGTATCTGTTTTTGGACTGCACACAGTGAAGAGATGAACATCTCCAGTGAGATATTTCCAACTGATGGCTTCAATTTTTCAGAGTACTACTTTTACAACAGCACTGAGAAGGAAATTGGGTTTTATGTGTCTTCAGTGTTAGATATCATCATCATCATCATCATCATCATCATTCTGTTTGGTGTTCCACTCAACTCTTATGTGATATGGCTTTTAGTAACAGGAACTGGGAATGGACTTGCGGCAGAGTTCTTCAGTCTCAACCTCACTGTCAGTGAGATGCTCTTATGCATGGAAATTTTCTTGAATCTTATCAGCACTGAACTTATAATTCCTTGGGAACCTTTGAGTTTTATAGACAGACTAGTCATCACGTGTCGTCCTCTGTTTCAGTGCCTGATCTGTGTTGAGCGTTACATTGCAGTGGTTCATCCTGTAACCTTTCTGAAGTATAAACCACTCAGATACAAAGTAGTTCGTTCTTGTGCCTGCTTCATTTCTATATTATTTTTATCATAACACAGTTCTTCCTCTACCTCTGCATCCAGTTGTTTTGTCTTGTGGCTGTTCTCAGAGCTCTGAAGCAGTCAGGACCAGGAGAGAGATTTTTTTTTTTTTTTACTTGTAATTATGCCTAAAGATGAACTGATTCATAATGACTTTTATTTTTTACTATCCTAACATTATTACATAACACAGATTTTCAAATATCATGTCACACATGTACTGTATTTGCATGCCTTCAGCATTGATAAAGAAGTGCAAGTGTCATCCCATTAACAGATCAAATTGAAAGGCAGAGAGTACAGATAAAAGAATACTTCTGTATCAAAATCAATCATTCCAGACAACACCAAAGAACCAAGGTAAAAAAAAAAAAAAAAAAAACATCTTTTTCTAGTTCCTTTAGATCTAAGTTTCTAATGTGTTATTTATGTATAAAGTAGTTTTGATCAAGGTTACTCTGTACAGTCCCAGAATGTTCTGGTTTACCAACACTTGTATCTCATTCATACATCACAGGTGTGTTTTTTGACTGCACACAGTGAAGAGATGTTCGTTTCCAGTGAGATCTTCCCTGCAGATGGGGCCAATTTTTCAGATTACTTTTTTTCCAACAGCACTGAGGAGGAAGCTGTTTTTGCAGGGATTGCAGCGGATATCATCATCATTCTGTTGGTTTTTCCCATCAACTCCTATGTGATTCGGCTTATAGGAACAGGACCAGGGAATGGACCTGCGGCAGAGTTTTTCAGTCTCAACCTCGCTGTCTGTGAGATGCTCTATTGTATGGAATGTTTTTTTGATCTTATCAATTATAAAGTTGGATGTTTTTGGATGCCTATAGAGTTTTTAGATAAGCTAGCTCTGACTTGTCGTCCTCTGTTTTATTGTCTGATGTGTGTTGAACGTTACCTGGCAGTGGTTCATCCTGTAACCTTTCTGAAGTACAAACCTCTCAGATATAGAGTGATCTGCTCTGTTATTGTCTGGCTGACAAGTTTTGTCTCTAGTAGGATCAATATTATGGCTGTGTTCTTGTTGCTGTTCAATTTGTATTTTATTGTAATAATGACACAGTTCTCCCTCTACCTCTGCATCCAGTTGTTTTGTCTTGTGGCTGTTCTCAGAGCTCTAAAGCAGTCAGGACCAGGAGAGAGATTGAGAGAGAGAAAAGAGGAAAACCACGTGAAGAGAAGAGCATTTTACATCATTCTAATAACTACTGTCACCATGCTAATTATATTTTTTCCCTATATGATTTTAAAAACTCTTTGTGTTCATATGAGTAATGGACAAGTATTCGAGACTAGTAGCTTATATTGTTTTATCTCAGCTGGTTTGGTGCAGCCGCTTCTCTTTCTCTACAGGGTGGGGAAACTGCCCTCCATTAAATGTCAATAATTCTACTTTAATTATCATTATGAAGTCTCTATAAACCATTTTATATTGTTGAACTACAGTAGTCGACATTTAAAGTGGATCAGAAAAATTAATCGATGTTGTCCTAAGACAAGAATGGGTATTGTTTTGGTTTTAGGACAACTTTTGATGAAAGGTTTTGATCCAAAATATATAAGGTTATACATTTAGAAGCTATTATGTTTTGAAGGTACAAACATTCAGTTGAATTCAACTTTAGACAAGAACTATTTTTAAGTTCTGTAGTTTGTAATTTAGTTGTGTAGTTTATATTGATCTTAATTGTAATGCGTGAGAATGAATCTATTTCTCTTTCTCTCTCTCATTTTATATAGACATATTACATATAAACCATATAAATATTAGTTATGTTTGTTTTAGTTTGGTTGGGGAAACTGCCCTTAATGGAATGTTAATAAATCTCACTGTATTCAACACGATTAAGTCATTGTTGTCCATGTTTGTCAATGCAGCTCCAAAATATAAATATAAATATTAGTTTCTGATTATATAATTCATTGTAAAAGTAAAAGGACTGTTTAGTAGTTACTAACTAGCATTACTAGCTATAGAAACGGTTTATTTCAAATTTAGCCAAAGTTAAGCTTTAACTCTTTAGTGGCTATGCCTAGTTTGAGACCAAAAGTTGTTTTGTCTGTTTTATATTTCTCATAAATATTAGCTGTTTATTACTACTTATAAAACACACATTCTGCTTGACCATATTCTACATCCCTAATCCTACCCAATACCTAAACTTAACAACTACTTTACTGACTATTAATAAACAGCAAATTAGGAGTTTATTGACGCCAAAGTCGTAGTTAATGGTTTGTTAATGGCGAGAATGAGAGCTTAAAATAAAGTGTGATAATTTTTTCTTATGATAACTTTGGTGACAGGGTTGAGTGATTAAACATGACAAATGTAGTCAACAATACAATTATTTATGAATAAATGTATGTATTTATTTTAGGGATGCACCAATTGTCCGCAACTGATATATTCGGACAAAAACTGCAAAAAAGCTCTTTTGGTGTTCGGCCGAATAAGCGAAAAGGCCGAATATATTGTACCAAACAAATGTTTTTTATTGTAATTTTACTGTTATTCTGTAAAATAAAATAAAGTAACAGTACGTAAGTAATGAATTTTGAGATTTTAAGATTTCAGTTAAATGTTAAAAGTAAAATATGATTTCTAAAGTGTGGTGGGGGAAAAGGCAGTGAACAAAGTCTTTTTGTGAAAAAGGTCAGAACTCCTGTTATGATGTATATTTTGTGGTAGACTCTTGTCATAAATGAATCTATTACTTTTCCTATATAATTTGTAACACAAAAAAGTAGTAAAATATCTATTTAAGAGTCTTAGACCTTCCCAACGATGATTTTATTATTTTGTATTTGTAATATGGTGAAGTAAACTTTGGCATCCTGTATACAGGATGGTGACAGTCAAATGCTTAAATGAAGTGAATATCAAAAGATTGTCAAAACCCTGAAATTGATGTGTAATTTTAATTGTTAGATACAGTTGGGAAGATCGAGACCTCTGAGGTTGCTGAAATCACCATTTAGTCATATGATAAATCACAAATTGGTTTGGTTTTGTTGCAGATGACATTGTTTTTGTAAACCCATTTGATAAATATGTATATGTTTTCCATATTTTGAGTGAATAATTATTTTTTTACAGAGATGACTTTTAACTAACCTAACATTATTACATAACACAGATGGAAATTTGGAGCAAATATGTCACACATGAACTGTATTTACATGCCTTTTTGTATCGCTTCAGCTCTGGTAAAGAAGTGCAAGTTTCATCCCATTGCCAGAACAACTTGGAAGGCGGACAGTCCAGCTAAAATATAACTTGTATTTTTATTTATTTGATATGGAATCATACATTTCTTGTTTCCCCCCAAAATCAATTGTTTCATCTTTGTAGACAACAATAGAGAACCAAGGTAAAAACAATTCAAACAGAACTCTCTTTCTAATTACTTCTAATTCCTTAAACTATATTTCTAATATAGTAGTTTTGATCAGGTTTACTGTGTTCAGTCTCAGAATGTTCTTGTTTACTAACACTGGTATCTTATTCATAGATCACAGTTGTGTTTTTTGACTGCACACAGTGAAGAGATGAACATCTCCAGTGAGATCTTCACCGCTAATGGATCCAATTTTTCAGATTACAACAGCACTGAGGTGGAAACTGATTTTGCAAATATCGCAGTGAATATCATCAGCATTCTGTTGGGTTTTTCTATCAACTCTTATGTGATTTGGCTTGTAGTGAAAGGAACAGGGAATGGACTCGCAGCAGAGTTCTTCAGTCTCAATTTCTCTGCCTGTGAGATGTTCTTTTGCATGGAATATCTCATTAGGCTTATTAACAACAAAGAAAAAAAATATTGTATAGCAGCATTTTTTTTCAATTCAGTTGGCGTCACTGGTCGTCCTCTGTTCCTGTGTCTGATTTATGTTGAGCGTTACCTGGCGGTGGTTTATCCTCTAATCTTTCTGAAGTACAAACCTCTCAGATACAGAGTGGTCTGCTGTGTTATTGGTTGGGTGGTTAATTTTGTCTCCGGTGGGATCAGTATTATGACTGAGTTCTTGTTCCCTGTGGATTTGTATTATATTTTCATCATGACACATTGCTCTCTCTTCTTCTCCATCCTCTTGTTTTGTCTTGTGGCTGTTCTCAGAGCTCTGAAGCAGTCAGGACCAGGAGAGCGAGGGAGAGAGAGAAATGAGGAAAACCACATGAAGAGAAGAGCGTTTCTAATCATTCTTGTTACTACTGTTACCATGCTAATTGTATTGTTTTTCCATATTATTTTGAGTACTCTTTCTGGTTTAATGCATAATGGAAAAATTCTAAAGTACATTGGGTCTTTTAGTTTTATTTTGGTTGGTTTGGTGCAGCCTCTTCTCTTTCTCTACCGGATGAGGAAACTTGCTGCCATTAAATGTCAATAATAATACTTTATCTTTATTATCATTATGACGTCTCTATAATTCATTTTTTGTCCAACTACATTATCAATATATAGGGTAATTTTAGTATAGCTAATACATTTTGATGTGAAGGAAGCGTGTGTAAGGTTAATTTTCGTAAGGGTTCTGTTGTGGTCTGTGCACTTGCACAGCATTTCTATATTTGGTCATGTTTTGTGCATTTGCACTACATTTCTGTGTTTGGTTGTGTTATTTGTAGCACAGGTGTTGTCAAAATGATGATGTTTTGTTTTTTTGTTGTTGTTGTTCATTATATGTTGAGCTCTCTCAGCCTCCATACAAAACACCTCTCAAGCTTCATAAATCTAAATCCAGGTCAAAGCCTTGGCTTAATCATAATACCTGCTGTTTGAGGCAAGCATTCTGGAAAGCTAAATGGAAATGGCAAAAAGACAAATTACAATTGCCATTCTAAATTGGTTAAAATCTTTTTAACTAACAGAAAAATTATCAGGTAAAAATACAAAATGTTACCTTCTCTGTGAGTCGTCTGGTTTGTGGAGTCCCTCAGGTTTCTGTTTTGTGCTTTTTTGCAGAATTTAGATATGGAGTTAAACAGTTTGACATATTTGCAGGGTTCGTACAGATACTCTAAAATTAAATTCCAGGACTTTCAAGGACTACTTTCTTCATTTTCAAGGACTTCAATCAGAAATCTCACTTATCGAACAATGCCTTCCATTTCAAATTCTGAAAAAAGAGACATAGATAAAATGTATTAATAAAAAAATTGAAAAAATAAAGTGAAGCACATGTAAAGTATTACTACTAATGTATTACTTCTAGTACTAATTATACTGTATTAATGATGTTTTCTACTGTTTAAGAAAAAAAATCTGAAAAAAAGATTAATGAAATCACTCAGAAATCCTGAAAAAAAAAAAAAAAAAGATTTGCGAACCCGGACTCAGTCGCAATCTGAATCAAATAATTTGTGATCCATGCTGCGAAGTTCCGATCTAAATCAAATGATTTGCGATCCAAAGCCAAATGTTTGCGAACCTGCTCCAAAGTTCCGATATAAATAAAATGATTTGCAATCCGAAGTTGTGATCCAAAGCAAAAGGTTACGTGAACCTGCTCCAAAGTTCTGATCTATCAGTTTAATCATTGCGTTGCAAAATGATTTACTATTTCGAAGTGCTCCAATCAGATTATACATTGTGAATCATTGTGCATTGTGAATCATAAAAGATACAGTATGTGCTTATTGACAAAATTAAACACTTATTTCATAGATACATTGTATTTCAATAAATTAAGCTCTTTTCAAGTGCCTCTTCAGGAATATTGCCATTTTTAAGGGTTTTCTGGGCCTAAAATTTCAAAAAGTCTAATTCAAGTACTTCAAGCACTTTAAGCAATTTGTACGATCCCTGAATTTGGCTCCAGCTTCATCAACCTTTGACTACACTCTTAAAAATAAAGGTGCTTCCTTTATAAATGGTTCCATGAAGAACCTTAAACATCTGAAGAACCTTTCTGTTTCACAAAGATTGTGGTGACAAAAAGGTTCTTCAGATTATAAAAAGGTAAGAAAGAGATGGTTCTTTAAAGAACCTTTGATGGAATGGTTCTTTGTGGAACCAAAAATGGTTCTTCTAGGGCCGGGGTCATCAACTGGCAGACCGCGGTCCGGATTCGGACCGCAAGATGCGTCCATGCGGACCATGAAAGCTTTTGACATATTTAAATAAAAAAATGCCAAACGCTAATTTCTAATAAATAAATTTATATCAAGCACACCAGGGTCAGCGTTTGGGTGCAATCTTACATGCAGTCATGAGAACAGAGATCGGCGCATTGCGTACAGACAGATGTAGCTTTCACTGTTATTCAGCTACGCAATATGTTAAAGTTAAAGTGAAAGTAAAAACAGCGACGTGCACATTCTCTCAGAGACAATGATAGACGAATACTTAATATGCTGATATTAATTTACTTCCCTAATATTTCTCTTGTGCGCCGAACACAGTGGGGAAAAAATAAAAAGAACGTATTTCGTGTAGGCTAAGGGTTGTTTTTGAAAGTCTGTGTTTAAAATAATTAATTTTCATTGATGACTGCAGTATTATTAGGGGTTAAGAAAGTCTTAATTATGATTTCAGGTTGTCTTAAATGTGGGGACTAAAAGGCAAGAATTGCGATGAAACTTTATAAGGCTATCCATTGAATAAATATGAGCGCTGCACGTGTCGAAGTCAGCTGCGGCGCTGCTTTGTGTACCATTCTGATAGCGCCTCCTGCTGGAAGAGAATGATCTGCCATTTTTAATCAGCTCGTATCAATCTTCTGTTGTCAAAAAGACCAATGTGAAAATCAGTCCTAGTTTTAGGCAGCAAACACGTAGAGTTGTAAATGTGAACTGATGGATCGACAAGATCATGTGTTATATAAATTTAAACAATTAAGGCAGTAAAATATGTATATGTTAATTAATATAATACTTGATTGACAATAATTGTTTAAAATAATATACAAATTGATACTTTTGACTCTTGAAGGCTGGAATGTGAAGTTTATAATTTAAGAAATCTTTTTTGTTTTGTGAAACCTGCATCTGAATTGTAAATCATGCTTTTTACAGTCATTTTAATTAATTATTTATTTATTTATTAATTAATTTTTTGTTCAGGTCTTTAAAAAGGTATTTAAATGTCTAGAATTTAAGCTAAAATATACTGCAGAAACTCTGGTCTCGCAAAAAACATAAATAGTTTTTTATATATAATTGTCCGGACCTCGGCTGGTGAGCAGGGTTCATTACTGGACCTCGAGCCGTTTTAGTTGAAGACCCCTGTTCTAGGGCATAGCTGGGCATTGCACCTTTACTATTAAGAGTGTTCACTTACTAAATTGCCTTTCCTAAAAATAAAAAATAAAAAATTAAAAACTGACTTTTTTTTTTTTTTTTTACATCTCATCTGTACTATCACAAATCCCTTTATTTTGGTAGTTTATATCTAAGTCTCAAATCTCACCTTTATAAGTGGTTCAAAATGCAAGTGACGTCCATTTCATAACTGAAATAAAATTTGCTTGCTTTTCTAAAAATATATGAATAATTTAGCACCTGTCTGAATTACTTTACCCCTATATATCTGATATATCATCTAATATCTGATGAATCTGTTGTTTGCTTTATGTTCTGTTTTTTTGTCTTCAAACTGTACAGCATTTTGGTCAGGCTCATTGCTGTTTTTGAAAATGCTTTATTAATAAATGAACTTGAACTTGTGAACTTTAACTTTGTGGTTTTGTGAATGTTGGTGTCACGCCAGGCCAGCAGAGGGAGCCCTTACCCCCACTGACTGTTGCTGCTCCCTCTGCTGCCTCTATGGTTACTTCCTGTTTATCAGACATAAAAGCCAGCTCATCACACACACACATCGCGAAGTATTGTTTTGCTCCAGCGGACTCTACCAAGCGTTTTCCTTTGCTCTCAGGTTTCCTAGTCTCCTTGTTGTTCCCTAGCCATAGTTCTGTTTTTGTTTTCCCAGTCTTAGTCTTAGTTTTCTAGTTTCTTGTTTTCATTTCATTGTTTCATTTGGACTGCCCACTTGGATTTTTACCCACGCTTGTTTATTGGATTACGCTATTGGATTGTCTTCGCTGTTCATGTTTGCTGGTGTTTTCGACCCTGTCTGTCTGACTACGATCTGCTTAATAAAGCCTTGCATTTGGATCCTCACTCTTGGTCGTCCCGTTTGTGACAGAATACTTCGCCACACCCGGATCCAGCGGCTTTACTCACCACCAGCATCACAACATGGACCCAGTCGACCAACTTCTGCTCCTCAGACAAGGAGATCTCCCCATCAAGGAATATGTTCAACGTTTCAGTGAGTTGTTGCATAAAGTATCATTTTTTGATGAGGTATACTTTAAGGACTTATTCCGTATGGGGCTGAATGAACCAACAAGATCAATGTTGCCTGGGGGGAAATCCTTATGCTCACTGAAGGATTATATGAACTATGCACTGTCGTTATGCGGCTCTCCATGTACTGTGGGTATTCTAGTTGAGCCCCAGCACAAGATGTCTGCTAGCTTCAAGCCACAGCACAAGATGTCTGCTAGCTTCGAGCCACAGCACAAGATGTCTGCTAGCTTCGAGCCACAGCACAGGACGTCTGCTAGCTTCGAGCCACAGCACAAGATGTCTACTAGCCCAGAGCCAAAGCACAAGATGTCTGCTAGTTCAAAGCCTGTTCATAAGATGTCTGCCTTTCAGGAGCCCCTTCACAAGATGGCTACCTTCCCTAAACCTGTTCACAAAATGGCCGCCTTTCCCGAATCAGCTTTCGGAATGACCATCCTTCCTGAGTCCGCATTCAAGATGGTCACCCGATTGGACCCAGCTCACAAGAAATCTACCACGTCTGACTTCTCTCACAAGATGGCTGCCACCCCAAGGCCCGATCACAAGATGGCCGCCATCCCCAAGCCTGTTCACAAGATGGCTGCCACCCCCAAGCCAGTTCACAAGATGGCCGCCGTCCCAAAGCCTGCTTCCAAGATGGCTGTCCTTCCCGAGTCAGCTCATAAGATGGCCGCCTTTCCTGAGACTGCACCCAAGATGGCCGCCCTTCCTGATCCTGTTCGCAAAATGGCCGCTCTTCCAGACCCTGCTCACAAGATGGCCGCCGTTCCAAAGCACGTTCATAAGATGGCTTCCGTTCCTGAGTTCCCGGTCAGAATGGCCACCACGCCAGAGCCTGCTGCAAAGATGGCCGCCACGCCAGAGCCTGCTGCTAAGATGGTCGCCACGCCAGAGCCTGCTGCTAAGATGGCCGCCACGCCTGAGCCTGCTGCAAAGATGGCCGCCACGCCAGAGCCTGCTGCAAAGATGGCCGCCACGCCAGAGCCTGCTGCAAAGAGGGCCGCCACGCCAGAGCCTGCACCCAAGATGACCGCCACGCCCGTGCTGGCACACAAAATGGCCGCCATACCTGAGGCTGTTATTAACAGAGTGGCTACAGCGTCAGACTCTCACCCTTCCAGGACGTATCAGAGACTAATGTCTAGCTTGGAGGACCCACCACTGCTGTCAGCTCGTTCGGCTGGTCCCTTACTGTCAGCCGAGCCAACGTCTGCTCACCCCACATCAGCCAAGCCAGCGTCTGCTAGCGCCACATCAGCCAAGCCAGCGTCTGCTAGCGCCACGTCAACCAAGCCAGCGTCTGCTCACGCCACGTCAACCAAGCCATCGCCTGTGAACGTCATATCTGCTTCTCTCGAACCTGCACCAGCTGCCGTTCCTACCAAGTCAAGTCAAGTTACAGCTGCTGTCCCTGCCGAGTCAAGTCACGTCACAGTCACTGTCCCTGCCAGGACAAGTCAAGATACAGCTGCTGTTCCTGTCAGGCCAAGTCAAGCAGCTGTTCCCTCCGAGCCAAGCCAAGCCACAGCTGTCCCTCTCACGCCAAATCAAGTCACTGCTGCTCTTGTCATGACGAGTCAGGTCATAGCTACTTCTTCACTGCCAAGTCACATCTCCCCTGAGCATCCAGAGCCTTCACTCCCAAGCCATGCAGAGCCAACGCTCCCAAGCCATGCAGAGCCAACGCTCCCAAGCCATGCAGAGCCAACGCTCCCAAGCCATGCAGAGCCAACGCTCCCAAGCCATGCAGAGCCAACGCTCCCAAGCCATGCAGAGCCAACGCTCCCAAGCCATGCAGAGCCAACGCTCCCAAGCCATGCAGAGCCAACGCTGCCAAGCCATGCAGAACCAACGCTCCCAAGTCACACAGAGCCAACGCTCCCAAGCCCCACGCCCAATGACCCGGAGGGCATTCCTCTGCCAACTGTGTTACCTGTTATGGCTATCGCCATTTTGAGTGTGTGGGCTGCACACTGCGCCCCAGTTGCCTCTTCGGCCCATGAGTCTGCCCACAAGTTTGTTCTGGAGACCTCATCTACAGGCATGTCCGCTGCGCCTATACCTCTTTCGGAGGTGGCGTACATAGCGGAACTTCACGCTCTGCCCGCTCCGCCAAGGCTTCACGCCCTGCCCGCTCCGCCAAGGCTTCACGCTCTGCCCGCTCCGCCAAGGCTTCACGCTCTGCCCGCTCCGCCAAGGCTTCACGCTCTGCCCGCTCCGCCAAGGCTTCACGCTCTGCCCGCTCCGCCAAGGCTTCACGCTCTGCCCGCTCCGCCAAGGCTTCACGCTCTGCCCGCTCCGCCAAGGCTTCACGCTCTGCCCGCTCAGCCAAGGCTTCACGCTCTGCCCGCATCGCCTGTGCTCCCTGCTCTGCCAGCACCGCCAGTACTCCTTGCTCTACCTGCTCCGCCAAGGTTCCTTGCTCTGCCTGTTCCGCCAAGACTCCTTGCTCTGTCTGCTCCGCCAAGGTCCCTTGCTCTGTCTGCCCCGCCAAGACTCCCTGCTCTGCCTGCACCGCCTAGGTTCCCTGTCATCTCTGTCTTGGCGTCTGGGGCCGTTCCAGAAGTCTCTGTCTGCCCAGGAACTGCCACGAAAGTCGTTCCTGAAGTTCTCGTCTGCCTGGTCACGGCTATGGAGGCCACGTTCTCCCATGAACTCTCTACTTCTCTCCTTGCTCTGTCTGCCTCCTCTATCTCTGTTCTCCCCAGGTCCCAGTCCATAATGCGGCCTCCTGTTCCGCCCTGGAGGGCTTCTACGCCTCCTGTTCCGCCCTGGAGGGCCCCTGCGCCTCCTGTTCTGCCCTGGAGGGCTCCTGCGCCTCCTGTTCCGCCCTGGAGGGCTCCTGCGCCTCCTGATTCGCCCTGGAGGGCTCCTGCGCCTCCTGCTCCGCCCTGGAGGGCTCCTGCGCCTCCTGTTCTGCCCTGGAGGGCTCCTGCGCCTCCTGTTCCGCCCTGGAGGGCTCCTGCGCCTCCTGATTCGCCCTGGAGGGCTCCTGCGCCTCCTGCTCCGCCCTGGAGGGCTCCTGCGCCTTCTGCTCCGCCCTGGAGGGTTCCTGCGCCTCCTGCTCCGCCCTGGAGGGCTCCTGCGCCTCCTGCTCTGCCCTGGAGGGCCGCTCCGCCTCCTGCTCCGCCCTGGAGGGTTCCTAAACCCCTTGCTCCGCCTTCGGCTCCGCCCTGGAGGGCTTCTACGCTTCCTGCTCTGCCCCGGAGGGTCGCTAAGCCTCCTGCTCCGCCCTGGAGGGCTCCTAAGACTCTTGCTCCACCTCAAAGGACTGCTCTGCCTCCAGCCCTGCCCTGGAGGGCTCCTGAATCTCCTGCCCTGCTCTGGAGGGCCTTTGCCCAACCTGTTCTGCCTCAGTCTCCTGGCCCCCCCACCGCTCCCCTGGACTGTTTCCTCCTGTTGTTTTTTGGAGCGTCTGGAAGCCGCTCCTTGGGGGGGGGCTATGTCACGCCAGGCCAGCAGAGGGAGCCCTTACCCCCACTGACTGTTGCTGCTCCCTCTGCTGCCTCTATGGTTACTTCCTGTTTATCAGACATAAAAGCCAGCTCATCACACACACACATCGCGAAGTATTGTTTTGCTCCAGCGGACTCTACCAAGCGTTTTCCTTTGCTCTCAGGTTTCCTAGTCTCCTTGTTGTTCCCTAGCCATAGTTCTGTTTTTGTTTTCCCAGTCTTAGTCTTAGTTTTCTAGTTTCTTGTTTTCATTTCATTGTTTCATTTGGACTGCCCACTTGGATTTTTACCCACGCTTGTTTATTGGATTACGCTATTGGATTGTCTTCGCTGTTCATGTTTGCTGGTGTTTTCGACCCTGTCTGTCTGACTACGATCTGCTTAATAAAGCCTTGCATTTGGATCCTCACTCTTGGTCGTCCCGTTTGTGACAGTTGGAATGATTACTTGTTTACCTTTATTTATTTTATATTTTTTTAAACAATCCCATGATAAATTCATATTGCAGCACACAGCTGGTCTTTTAAAAATAAATATAATGTCACACTATATTTGCATATCATTTTGCAATGATTGAGGACTCATGCTTTATAAAGAAGTGCAAGTTTCATCTCGCTACCAGATCAACTTGGAAGGCAGACAGTGTTTTTATATTTATTTAAAACGACTTTTGAATAACCTTTACTACTTTTTTTGTCAACTGTACTAGGTAAAATTGTGTTACTTAAAGTAGTTTTGATAAGGTTTACTTTGTACAGTCCCAGGATGGTTTACTAACTGGTTTACTAACACTTGTATCTTATTCATAGATCACAGTTTTTTTTTTTTTTTGTCACAGTGAGGAGATGAACATCTTCAGAGCGATCTTCACCACTGATGGGTCCAATTTTTCTCATTGCATTTTTAATGTTTCTGAGGTGGAAAATGGTTTTGCAGTGATTTCAGTGGTAGAGATGTTCATCATTCTGTTTGGTTTTCCTATCAACTCCTATGTGATTTGGCTTATAGGAACAGGAACAGGGCATGGACTTGCAGCAGAGTTCTTCACTCTCAACCTTGCTGTCTGTGAGATCCTCATTTGTATACAATCTATTTTTGTTTTTTTCAGCTTTTCATGTAAATATCTCTGGATAGCTGTTTATTTTTTAGATGGACTAGCTCTGACTGGTCATCCTCTGTTTCAGTGTCTGATCTGTGCTGAGCGTTACCTGGCAGTGGTTCATCCTGTAACCTTTCTGAAATACAAACCTCTCAGATATAGAGTGATCTGCTGTGTTACTGTTTGGGTAGCAGGGTTTTTCTCCTGTTGGGTCAATCTGATGACTTCATTGTTCTTTTTCTCAGAGTTTTTCCTGCTTTTTTTGTGTGCACAGTTTCTTCTCTACCTCTCCTTTCAGTTGTTCTGCTGTGTGGCTGTTCTCAGAGCTCTGAAACAGTCAGGACCAAGAGAGCGAGGGAGAGAGAGAAATGAGGAAAACCACATGAAGAGGAGAGCATTTCTAATCATTCTTGCAACTACTGTTACCATGCTAATTGTGTTGTTTTTCCATATTATATTGATTACTCTTTCTGATTTCGTGCATAATGGAAAACTGCTCAAGTACATTGGGTTTTTTTGTTTTATTTTGGCTGGTTTGGTGCAGCCTCTTCTCTTTCTCTACCGGATGAGGAAACTTGTTGCCGTTAAATGTCAATAATTATACTTTATTATTATTATGGCATCTCTATAATTCATTTTCTGTTGTCCAACTACATTATCAATATATATAGGGTAATTTTAGTATAGCTAATACATTTTGATGTAAAGCGTGTGTAAGGTTAATTTTCATAAGGGTTCTGTTGTGGTCTGTGCAACTTGCACAGCATTTCTATGTTTGGTCATATTTTGTGCATTTGCACCACATTTCTGTGTTTGGTTGTGTTATTTGTAGCACAGGTGTTGTCAAACTGATGAAGATGTTTTTTTGTTTTGTTTTTTTGTTTTTTAATTTGCGTGTTTTTTTTTTTTTTTTTTTTTTTTCATTTACAGTATGTTGAGCTCTCTCAGCCACCATACAAAACACCTCTCAAGCTCATAAACCTAAATCCAGGTCAGAGCCTTGGCTTAATCATAATACCTGCTCTTTGAGGCAAGCATTCTGGAAAGCTAAATGGAAATGGCAAAAAGACAAATTATAATTGGCATTCTAAATTGATCAAAATCTTTTTAACTAACAGAAAAATTATCAGGTAAAAATACAAAATGTTACCTTCTCTGTGAGTTGTCTGGTTTGTGGAGTCCCTCAGGTTTCTGTTTTGTGCTTTTTTGCAGTATTTAGGTATGGAGTTAAACAGTTTGACACATTTGCAGGGTTCGTTCAGATACTCTAAAATTAAATTCCAGGACTTTCAAGGACTACTTTCTTCATTTTCAAGGACTTCAATCAGAAATCTCACTTATCGAACAATGTCTTCCATTTAAAAAAAAAAAAAAAAATAGAAACAGATAAATAAAAATATATAAATAAAAAAATAGCAAAATAAAGTGAAGCTTATGTTAAGAATTACTACTAAAGGATTACAAAGTATACCATGTTTTTACTAGTAAACCGTTGTTATTTTTCTTAAAGGGGTCCTATCATGCTCTTGCAAAAATTATTTTGTTTTGGGGGTGCACTACAACATGCTCTCATGCTTGGTGGTTTAAAAAACGCATTATTTTTCACATAACTTACATTATTACAATGGCTTTCTCCCCAGGCTGGTACAAATGGCTCGATTAGTTCTGGGTTTGATGATGCCTTAGAAGAGCCTTTTTTGTCTAAATGGTTCCATAAAGAATCTTTCTGTTTCACAAAAGTTTCTCTGTGGCGAAAGAAGGTTTTTCAGATTATAAAAAGGTAAGAAAGAAATGGTTATTTGAAGAACCTTTGAAGGAATGGTTCCTTGTGGAACCAAAAAAGGGTTCTTCTATGGCATTGCTGTGAAGAACCTTTTAAAGCACCTTTATTATTAAGAGTGTACACTTACTAAACTGCCTTTCCTAAATAAAAATAAAAATAAAATTACTTTCTTTTTTTTTTAACATCTCATCTGTACTATTGCGACTCCCTTTATTTGGTAGTTAGTAGTTTATATCTAAGTCTCAAATTTCACTTTTATAAGTGGTGCATGTGATGATCAAAAATCAGTTCAAGTACCTCCCCTTCTGAAATCCTTACATTGGCTAGACGTCCATTTCATAACTAAAATAAAATAGTAGTGAAATAAGACAAAAATAAACTTTGCTTTAAATTTAAAGAAATGTAATGGAAAATAACGTAATAATGTAAACAAAAAAAAATCAACATTAAAAAATAAACATACAAAGGTATTATGTTAGAGTAAAGCGATTTTAAAAATTCTTAGCTAGAAACACTAGCCTATCAACATTTTATGGCTGTCACCGTCCACTCTGTGGGATGCCCAAGTTTACTTTACCATTTTACAAATAAATCCTAATCTAATCATGACAAACTATATATCGTTGGAAAGGTCTAAGGCTCCTAAATATATATTTGACCTTTTTTGTGTTACAAATTATGTAGGAAAATAATTTATGACAAGAGTTTCATACATTAATTTATGACAAGAGTGCACCTCAAAAATCTACTTCATAACAGGAATTCTGACCTTTTTCACAAACAGACTTTCTTGTTGCCTTTTTCCCTATTACACATTAGAAATGATACATCAGATGAAAGCTTAAAATTTCAAAATTCATCCTTTGGAATGCCATTTTAAAATCAAACATGGAAAATGTACATCAAAATCATATTACTAAATGTTCTTGTCCATGAATTATAAAGATTTAAGATTCAATTCTTCATTGTCACATCTCTGTTAAAAATGGGAGTAACAGTGGAGGGGTTAATGGATATATGGTTCCATTGCTCTGCTGGTCCATAAATCTGGCACGATCAAAGTACTACTCTTTTAATATTCAAAGTGCTAATAAAGACCGAATTTTCCAAGCATGATACAGAGCTATCTACACAACGTTTTATAGCCCACAAACTAATAACAGCCTTGATATTTTATGTAGCTTAATTTGCGCGCATTGGGGAGTCGCTCTCTTAATGCAAATAGCTTTTGAATGCGCGTGCGGGTTTTTTACTTTCGGTTTCATTTTAACGATCCCGCGAAACTCTCTCGGCGGCGCTGCGAGCGTGCATTCTACAATACAAGACATTACTTTAACAAAACTAATTGAAAATGGGTGGACACCAACGGGATTTTGAAATTCGTGTCCCCAGTGGAAATTACGCCGCTGCTTGAGTGGATCTCTGCAGCTGAGTTATCATCTGATGTGAATTAATGCCGCTTTGTACAGTATATTGAGACAGCGGCGCCAGACAGAATGACAGAATGTGCGCTGAAGATGAGTTTTAAATGGTTATGTACTGTTGGAGAGAATGGCGAACCTGTCACTGCATCAGCTCACAGCAGTCTGTGCAGTAGCCTAATTAGGCTAGCAAAAGTTTTGTAAAATATAAATAAAATATAATTGGCTGAATCGTATAAATGCTGGATTAAGATCGTGAGGGGGGTCGAATCGAGATCGCGATCTTTTAACGATTAATTGTGCAGCTCTAGCAGATATGATATAATTTAGCGTATTTGCATGTTGCCATGACTGATAAAGAAGTACAAGATTCATCACATGAACAGATGAACGTAAAAAGCAGACTTTTGAATAATTTATTCATTTAAAACAACTTTTGTTTTAGTTATGATCAGGTTTACTCTGTGCAGATCCAGAATGTTCTGGTTTACTAACGCTTGTATCGCATTCACAGTTTTTTGACTGCATACAGTGAAGAGATGAACATCTCCAGTGAGATCTTCACCACTGATGGGTCATATTGTTCTGACCACTTATTTTACAAAGGCACTGTGGAGGAAAATGATTCGGAAATGTTCTCAAATGTGTTTCATCACCATTCTGTTGGTTTTCCCTACCAACTCCTTTGTGTTTATACTTTAAGTATAGCGAAAGATTATGAGGTACTGTAACTTCCATCTTTGTTTAAATACAATGAATATCAATACATTGTCACATTTCCGAAATTATTGTGTGATTATAGTTAATTGGATTTTGGCAAGACCTCTGAGGTTAGACAGGCTGAAATCATTTAGCTGTGATAAATCACATCTGTTTTGCTTTGGCTTTGTTGCAGACATTGTTTTTGTAACCCCATGTGATAGATGAGTATCTGCTTTCCATATTTTGAGTAAGTTTCTTTTTTTTCTTTTTTTTTTTGGCAAATAAAGGCTTATTAAAAGCAGGGATCCTAGAATTCACTCTTTAATCAATATGTATCAATGTTTAAATTAATACTTGGTAACTTGTGATTGTGTAAAGATAAAATGATTCCTGATGACTTTTTTTTTTTAATAATGCTAATGCTATTACATAACACTGATGGTCTTTTGAAGCAAATACGATGTCACACATGAACTATATTTGCATGCCTCTTTGCATGCCTCTGCTTCAGGATAATAAAGAAGTGCAAGCTTCATCCCCTAATAGATCAACTTGGAAGACAGACAGTCCAGCTAAAATATAACTCTTGTACATTTATTGCTTTCATAATAAATCATATGTTTCTTTTTTTTTTTTTTTTTTTCTAAAATCAATCATTTCAGTTTTGTAGACAACACAGAACCGAGGTATTTATCTAGTTCCAGTGGAAATATATTTCTAATATGTGTTATTTAAAGTAGTTTTGATTAGACTTACTTTGTACAGTCTCAGAATGTTCTGGTTTACTAACCATAGATCTCAATCATAGATCACAGATCATGTGTTTGTTGTGTGCTCTGTTTTTCAGTGACAAGATGAACATCTCCAGTGAGATCTTCCCCATTGATGGATTGAATTTTTCAGATTACTTCTTTTACAACATCACTGAGGTGGAAACTGGTTTTGCAAAGATTGCAGTGGAGATCATCATCATTCTGTTGGGTTTTCCTATCAACTCCTATGTGATTTGGCTTATAGTAACAGGAACAGGCAATGGACTCGCAGCAGAGTTTTTCAGTCTCAATCACTCAGCCTGTGAGATGCTCTTTTGTATGCAGTCTCTTGTAAATGTTATTAACTGTAAAGATCAAAATTATTTGAAAGCAGCAAATTTCTTTAATTCAGTAGGTGTCTCTGGTCGTCCTCTGTTTCTGTGTCTGATTTATGTTGAGCGTTACCTGGCAGTGGTTCATCCTGTAACCTTTCTGAAGTACAAACCTCTCAGATATAGAGTGATCTGCTGTGTTATTGCTTGGGTATATTGTTTTGTCTCTGGTGGGACTAAGTTCTTGTTCCCACCTGATTTATATTATATTTTCATCATGGCACATTTCTCCCTCTTCTTCTCCATCCAGTTGTTTTGTCTTGTGGCTGTTCTCAGAGCTCTGAAGCAGTCAGGACCAGGAGAGCGAGGGAGGGAGGGAAATAAGGAAAATAACATAAAGAGGAGAGCATTTCTAATCATTCTAATAACTACTGTTATAATGCTAATTATATTGTTTACCCAAGTCATTTTAAATACAATTTCTGGTTTCGTGCATAATGGAATAATGCTCATGTACATTGGGTCCTTTTGTTTTATTTTGGTTGGTTTGGTGCAGCCTCTTCTCTTTCTCTACCGGATGGGGAAACTTGCCTCCATTAAATGTCAATAATTATACTTTAATTATCATTATTATCTATGTACAGTACATAATTAATATGTAAGTTAATTTTAGTATAGCTAATCAATTTTGATGCAGAGTGTGTGTACGGTTCATTGTAAGGGTTCTGCTGTGGTCTATGCTACTTGCAACACATTTCTGTATTGGGTGGTGCTGTGAGTATTTGCAATGCATTTTTCTGCATTTGGTCACGTTGTGAGTATATTGTATTTCGGACACCATACTAAACAAATCTAAATCTAGCTCAGAGCCTTGGCTTAATCATAATACCTTCTCTTTGATGCAAGCATGTTGGAAAGCTGAACGGAAATGGCAAAAAGACCAATTACAATTGCCATTCTAAATTGGTTAAAATCTTTTTAACTAACAAAAATTATCAGGTAAAAATACAAAATGTCACCTTCTCTGTGAGTCGTCTGGTTTGTGGAGTCCCTCAGGATTCTCTTTTGGGCTTTTTGCTGAATTTAGATTTCATTAACGGAATTCAACAGTTGTCTAAAATGATCGGCTCCAGCTTCTTCCACCTTTGACTACTTACTAAAATGCATTTCCTAAAAAAAGAAACAAATTACTTTATTACATCTCATCTGTACTTATCACAACTTTCTTTATTTTATTCATTTAAGTCTCAAATTTCACATTTAGAAGTGATTCAAAATGCAAGTGATGGTCAAAAATCTGTTCAAGTAACTCTCCTTCTGAAATCCTTATTTTTTATTATTATTATTATTAATTTGTAAATAATTTCACACCTGTCTGACTTACTTTACCCTTAGTGTCAAGAACACAATTAAAGGGTAGATGGGACAGGGTCTTAATGCTTCTTTTCTTTGGTGTTCAATTAATTGTGACATTTGTTTTTGTCTTCAAACTGTACAGCATTTTGGTCAGCCTCATTGCTATTTTAAATATGCTTTAAGAATAAATGAACTTGAACTTGGGAACTTAAACTTTGTGGTTTTGTAAATGTTGAAATTATTACTTGTTTACCTTTGCTTTATTTTAACAATAAATTTAGCCTAAATGAACCATTCACTCTGTAGCCAATTAGACAATAATTGTTAATTTGCTTGTCTTGATAAACACATATATGCCAGAAATTAAATACATGATTTACAATGACTTTAAAAAGAGTCATTAATCATGATGGAACGTGGTTGGAAATGTCAATATTATGATTTTGGCAATTGAAAAATGTATTTAGTTAGTTATATGATAGTATTAATTATTAATGTTTCAACAGGTAATAAACTTATTTTCGTGTCTGTTGGATATGTTTGTTTTACTTGTGGTTTGTTTTACTTTTGTGGTTTGGTGCAGCCTTTTCTCTTTCTCTATTGGGTTAGGGGAAAAATGTCCTTTAATTATTGTAATTATCAGTCATTGAACTCTGTATATCCCATTTTCTACTGTTCAAAATTATACTTTTAGTATAGCTATTCATCTATTAATGCTACAAAAATCCCCCAAGCGCTGTACTTTTTCGAAATGTAGTTTTGTGAATGTTTATTATGTTAATTAAAATGAGCATTCAAAGCACAAATAAAGCACATTTATATCTGAAGACAAAAAGTGATCTCTCTCTCTCTCTTTCACTATTTTAATTGTTGATAATTTTAGTATTTGAAGGAGGTTGAGATGTAGGGCTTGTTCACTTATTTACTTTGTCAAAACACTATTTTTGTCTCTAACTTGGTAGGTTTTTTTTTTTTTTCATTTAAGCTTGACTGCAAAAAGAACAGTTTGTTTGTTTCAGTGTTCAGGATGCAAATTATAATGTAATGTATTATTACTCATTAACAAACAGAATGTATGTTAAATGTATGCTAGTAAATCCATTTGAGGAACATGTGTTTTCAGTATTTATACTGAGTTCCTATGCAAATAGATGGTTATTGAAAGCAGGTGGTTATTTGTGATGGTATGGTCCAGCTGGGTCCATAATGACTTTTGTTTAGTTTAGTTTAGTTCCCCCATGTGGTTTGATCAAAGACATTTTTACGTGTTAACACTATTATATAACAAAGCTGGTCTTTCGTAGCAAATATGATGTAGTTTTGCGGATTTGCATAATATTTTGTAAAATTTCAGGATCCAGGCCTGATAACGATATTCAAGTTTCATCCGATCAACTTGGACCAGCTATAAATGACTTTCTCCACTACTTGTGAATGTTCTATTTATTTTAACAAACTTTGTTTCTTTTTTGCTCATAACAAAGGTAAAAATGTAGTTTTAAAGTAGTTTTAAAGAAATTTCTGGTTGACTAACCCTTGTGTCTCATTCATGGATCACAGTTGTGTCTTTTCTGACTGCACACAGTGAAGAGATGAACATCTCCAGTGAGATCTTGACCAACGATGGTTCAAACAGCACAGAGGGGAAAACTGTTTTTGCAGTGTATGCAGTGGACATCATGAGCATTCTGTTGGGTTTTCCTATCAACTCCTATGTGATTTGGCTTATAGTAAGAGGAACGGGGAATGGCTTCGCAGCAGAGTTCTTCAGTCTCAACCTTGCCGCCTGTGAGATCCTAATATGTGTGAAATCAGTTTTGACTTTCCTCAGCTATGAATTTAAAATTCTTTTGGAACTTTTGAGATTTTTAGATGTACTTTCCATCACTGGTCGTCCTCTGTTTCAGTGTCTGATCTGTGTTGAGCGTTACCTGGCAGTGGTTCATCCTGTAACCTTTCTGAAGTACAAACCTCTCAGATACAAAGCTATTTGTTCAGTTATTGTCTGGGTGGCAATTTTTGTATCTGGTGGGATCAATATTATAACTTGGCTCTTTTTTAATATTGATTTTAATCTTATTTTAATGTTGGGACAGTTCCCCATCGTCTTCTTCATCCAGTTGTTTTGTCTTGTGGCTGTCCTCAGAGCTCTAAAGCAGCCAGGACCAGGAGAGAGATCGAGAGAGAGAAACAAGGAAAACTACATGAAAAGAAAAGCATTTCTAATCATTTTAATAACTACTCTCACTATGCTAATTATATTTTTTCCCTTTTTAATTTCTATCCTTCTTACTAGTTTAGGAGGAAATGCAGGAGCACTTTTGAGTATTGGTTATATCTGTTTCTTTTTGGCTGGTTTGGTGCAGCCACTTCTCTTTTTCTACCGCTTAGGGAAACTGTGGTAAATACATACATGCATACATAAAATAATTTACATTTCGTAACTTTAGAGAAACATGTAATATAGCTCAAAGGACCATGCTTAAGGCTTGTCTGTAAAACTCTTAGGTTGATTTTATGTTGGATAATAGTTGATTAAATATATCTAATAGTTCTCACATTAAATATTTTCATCTTTTATCAAAGTGGGCCATATATTTGGAATGTGCTACAAAATAAAATCTAATTATATTGTTTTAGTTTGATTTCCTTGAAGTGTGACACAGGCCAAAAGCACAATTTTTCAGGGGATACAGAGATTGTATTTTTAACTTCTATACCCAAATTAGTGTGCGTAAATCAGACGTTTAATTGAAGAACATGTATTCCCAGTATTTTTATTTTGTCATTTTGGAAATAAATGGCCATTGAAAGCATGTGGTTATTTGTGTGAGGAGCATCCAGCTGATTTTACTCTTGCGATAAAACTATGTAACACAGTGTATATTTGGTGTGTTTGCATATTATTTTGAAGCATTTCAGGATTCATGTCTGATAAAGAAGTACTGGTTTCTTTCAATTCTCAGATCAACTTGGAAAGTACACAATTCCAACTGTACAGTAAGTGACCTTTTTCCTATTACTTGTGAATGTTCACTAAGCCTTTTTTATTTTGTTGACAACAACTACACAGAACACAGGTAAAATAGTATTTTTAAAGTAGTTTTGATCAGGTTTACTCTGTTCAGTTCCAAAATGTTCTGGTTTACCAACACTTGTATTTCATTCATAGATCACAAGAGGTTTTTTTGACTGCACACAGTGAAGAGATGAACATCTCCAGTGAGAACTTCACAACCGATGAGCCCAATTGTTAAAATTATTAAAACAGCTCTGAGGTGGGAAATATTTCTCCAGGGATCGCACTGGATATCATCATTGTTTTGTTGGGTTTTTCTATCAACTCCTATGTGATATGGCTCATAGTAATAGAAGCAGGGAATGAACAGTAGAGTTCTTCTTTTTCAGTCTCTCTCTCTCTCTCTCTCTCTCTCTCTCTCTCTCTCATTTCCGGTGCGAGTGCGAGTGCAGGTGTGTGGAGCGGCGTGAGCGTGGGGTAGAGCTGTGTGAGTGAAGCGCTTTCTATCTTGCTTTACTTTTTCTATTCTTTTTTTGTGTGTGTGTTTTGTGGCGTTTATCCTTTGTATATTTAAGTTGAGGGCCGATTGCTGTCCGTTTTAGGAAGCATGTCGGCCCATAGAGCGCAGGTGCTGAGTTCACTCACGAGGTGTCACGCAGTTAAAGTGGCGTCTGCGGTGAGTGTCGAGGCATGTTGTTTAGCAGTGGGAGAAGTAGTTGGACATTCTAGTGTTTTATCCGCGTCTAGAATGAACAACGCAATAGTGATCTTTCTAGACAGCATAGATAAGGCAAATGAGTTAGTAGAAAGAGGAATTGTTGTCGATGGGGAATTTATCTCGGTTCTTCCACTTTCTCTGCCGGCTAAAAAAGTCACCCTTTCCAATGTACCACCATTTGTTAGCGATGAGATCCTAACACAAGCTTTGACACGCCATGGAAAACTAGTATCCCCGATAAAGAAAATCCCAATCAGTAGCCAATCACCGTTGCTGAAACACATTGTTTCTTTCAGACGGTTCGTGTTTATGATTATTCCAGATGACGCTGATCTAGATTTAACACTAAACTTTCGAATTGACGATTTTAGCTATGTTATTTTCGTTTCTACAGGAAAGGTAAAGTGTCTTGGATGTAGACAAACAGGGCATTTAATTCGAAATTGCCCAAATAAAAATAATGTGGAAGGAGACAGAAGTAAGAATGAAACAGGTGAGAACAGAAAGGAGTCTGAGGTGGAAATCAAGGCAGTAGTCTCAGCTGTGATGAAGAAGGTGGTAGACAGCACTGTAGAAGCTGAGACACAATCAGGTTTTTCTCAGACTGAGAATGCTGGCATTAATTCTAATGTTCTACCTGAAAACACTGGTGCAAGAGTTTTGGTTTCCTCATTAGAAGGAGAAAGAATAAGAAGTGGAGAAGGGAGTCAAAATTGTGAAATAGATGTGGAAGCACAGTTAGAGCTGGAAAATGAGGAGTTATGTTTCAAGACTCCTCAAAAGAGGAAAATGAAGAGTAAGTTGTTAGAAGCTAAAGTAAGCAGGACAGGAGTTGATCAAAATGAAAACATGAGAGACACAGAGAATGACAGCGATTCATCAGAGAGTAGTGTGAGTTGGTCACAAGGAGAATTCACCACTCGCAGTTATGGCCTTGAGGACATAAAGTTGTTCCTCAGGTCGACAAAAAATAAAAGAGGTGTAAAAGTACAGGAATATTTTCCTGATTTGAGGCAATTTGTCGAACAAGCAAAACTTCTGATGGCCAGTGATTCTTTCACTAATAAAGAAATATATAGGTTAAAGAAAATAGTGAGAAATGCAAATAGCACCTTAATTAATGATGGTGAATAAGAGAAAATAATTCCTTTTTTTTTCCAGTATGTATGGTGAATCATGCTCTTTTTTTCTCTCTTTTTTCTTTTTTGTTGTTGTTATGAATAGAATACATATTGCATCTATGAATGTTAATGGTGCGAATAATTTTAGAAAAAGAGCACAGATCTTTGAAGCAATAGAGCAAAAGAATATAGACATTGCTTTTTTGCAAGAAACTCATAGTAGTATGGACAACATGATTGACTGGGTGAAAGAGTTTAAGGGTTTAGTGGTGCTAAGTCATTTTTCAAATGTGAGTGGTGGTGTTGCTCTTTTATTTAGTAACAATTTTAAGCCAGTAACATATGATGTATGTGAAATAGTGAAAGGAAAATTGTTAACGGTTAGAGCTGTTTATGAAAACGTTGTGTTTATTTTTATTTGTGTTTATACTCCTACTGCACCATTAGAAAGGCTATTGTTCTTTGACGTTCTTTGTTCAGCTCTAAAAGATTGCAGTACTGAGGAAGTCTTATTTGTGGCTGGTGATTTTAACTGTACTGAACTGGATATAGATCGAAATCATGTTGAACCTCATATGGCTTCACGTAAAAGTTTAATTCACTTAATAGAAAAATATGATTTTTGTGATGTTTGGAGAGCTATGAATGGAAATGCAAGACAATATACATGGGCTCATACACGAGATAATTATGTATCGTTGGCGAGGTTAGATAGATTTTATGTGTTTAAACATCATTTGAATATGTTTGACAAGTGTTTTATCACACCTTTGTCCTTTTCTGATCACAGTATGGTAAGCTGCAAAGTTATTTTAAATTCAGTTAAAGCTAAGAGTGCATATTGGCACTTCAATACAAGTCTTTTAAATGACAAACTATTTATTGAATCATTTAAATCTTTTTGGATGGTTTTTAAGGATTGTAAATCTTCTTTTAAATCTATACAACAGTGGTGGGATTATGGCAAAGTACAGATAAAACAATTTACACAACAGTACACTCAAAATGTCACTAAAGAATTAAATCATTCTGTAGAATTTCTTGAAAAACAATTAATAGAATTACAAAAGCTGACTCAAACTTCAGGCGATAATAAATTCTTAGAAACTTATTTAAAGAAGAAGGCTGAACTTAAAGAGATTTTAGAACATAAAGTACAAGGAGCATTAGTTCGCTCTAATTTTTTAAACATTGATCAGATGGATGCACCTACCAAATATTTCTTTGGTCATGAGAAAAAAAATGGTCAAAAACGTTTGATTCATGCCTTACGTGCTGAGGATGGCACATTGCTTTTTAATCCCAGACAAATACGTGAGGTAGCGGTGCGTTTTTATCAGTTGCTGTTTGGAAGTGAACTTGAGCCGGAATATAGAGGAAGATCCTTTTTCCTAGATGATCTACCAAAAATCTCAGAAGAGTCTAATAAAGAGCTGGAATGTAGCCTAACTCTGGGAGAGCTTTATAAGGCACTCCAAGATATGGAGTGTGGAAAAGCCCCAGGTGTGGATGGGCTTCCAGTGGACTTCTTGAAAGCCCTGTGGCCGGAGATAGGAGGTGACCTGCTGGAGGTGTTCAACGACAGCTTGCTAAAGGGTGGGTTGCCGCTGAGCTGCCGAAGGGCGGTGATCACTCTCCTTCCAAAAAAGGGAGACCTAACTGAGATTAAGAACTGGAGGCCGGTATCACTTCTGTGCAGCGACTATAAGTTACTTTCTAAGACTCTAGCTAATAGGTTGACCAAGGTAATGGGACAGGTGATTCATCCAGATCAATCGTATTGTGTACCTAGTAGGTCTATTTTTGATAACATCTCTTTAATAAGAGATATTATACAGGTTTCTAAATTATTTAATATTGACTGTGGTTTGTTGTCATTAGACCAAGAAAAAGCTTTTGATCGAGTCGAACATGGTTATCTGTGGAATGTTTTAGATGCTTTCGGTTTTAATGGAAATTTTTTAAATATGGTCAAAATTCTGTATAGTGACATTGAGAGCATACTTAAAATTAATGGTGGCTTATGTGCTCCATTCAAGGTCAGTAGAGGTATAAGACAAGGCTGTTCATTATCAGGAATGTTGTATTCTCTAGCAATTGAACCACTTCTCCAAACAATTCGGAGGAAGTTGGATGGTTTTAGCTTACCACTGCATAATGTCAATGTTTGTTTATCTGCTTATGCTGATGATCTTATAATAATGGTTAACAAGCAAAAGGATATAAATGTTTTAAATAAATTAATAGAGGATTTTGGGAAGTGGTCTTCAGCGAAAGTGAATTGGAGAAAAAGTGAAGCCTTTTTAATAGGGGATTGGAAAGAGGGGAAACCAACTCTTCCTGAAGGGTTGTGTTGGAACAGGTGGGGTTTGAAATATCTTGGTGTTTTTTTAGGAGATGATAATGTTTTACAAAAAAATTGGGATGGAGTTCTTCAAAAAGTTAAAGGGCGGTTAGATAAATGGAAGTGGCTTTTACCAAATTTGTCTTATAGGGGAAGAACACTTATTGTAAACAATTTAGTTGCCTCACTTCTATGGCACAAACTGGCTTGTGTTGATCCCCCTGTGAAACTGGTCGCTGAGATTCAGGCAACTTTTGTTGATTTTTTTTTGGGACAGACTTCATTGGGTTCCACAGAGTGTTTTATTCTTACCAAAAGAAGAAGGAGGACAAGGGTTGATACACCTACAGAGTAGGATTGCAGCATTTCGGTTGCAGTTTTTACAAAGACTCTTAGATGGACCGATAAATGCAAGTTGGAGGAGAATCAGTTGCATGTTGCTAAGGACTGTTGGGAACCTAGGAATGGACAAAACTCTCTTTTTAATGGACCCAAAGTGCTTGGATTCTACTAAACTGTCCCCTTTCTATCAGCGTCTTTTTAAGATCTGGAGCCTTTTTCAAATTCAAAAGACAGAGAATTTTCATTCTATTTATTGGTTGCTGCATGAACCTTTGATTTTGAAGGCAAGACTGGATATTTCTTCATCTACTTTTTTGCCAGGTCTCAGCAGGATACTACAAAATTCAGGAGTTTTGGTTTTAAGTCATTTATTGTCTTTAACTGGGCCTCTTTTTGAGAATGTAGAAGCTGTAACTGAGAAACTCGGTTTTAGATCTGTGCGATTGATTTCCCAGTTTTTAACCAGGTTAAAACAAGCACTTTCAGATGATGAGAAAAGTATGTTGGAAGACTTTGTTTTAGGGGTCAGTGTTCCTGATAGTGAAGACCTTTTTCCTTGTTTGGTAATTCAACCAAATTTTGAAGAGTGTTCAGGTTTTTATTTTCAAAAAGACAAGTTTTCATCTGTTGATTTTTTTTCTTGTACAGGGAAAGATTTATACAAAATGTGTGTGTTTGTTCTCAATAGGAAAACACTTGATAAAAGAGTTGATACCCCTTGGCGTTCTGTGTTGAAACTGGGAGATAATGTAAGACCTGAATGGAGAGTATTGTACAAGCCACCATTATCAAAAAGAACTGGAGATTTGCAGTGGAGAATCCTGCATGGGGCTATTGCAGTAAACTCATTTGTTTCAATTTTAGATTCTAAAAATGACTCAGGTTGTCCTTTTTGTTTTCAGAAAGAGACTGTATTTCATGCTTTTATATGTGTCCGACTTAAACCACTGTTTGCAATGATAAAAGGAATGTGTGATGGTTTTGCTGAATGTTTTTACCCTGAAATTTTTATTTTGGGTTTTAAATATACACAAAAGAAACGTATTAAATTTCAGCTATTGAATTTTATATTTGGGCAGGCAAAATTAGCAATCTATTTAACTAGGAAAAGTAAAATAGAGCAGAAAGACAGTGACAATGTTGTTGTTGTCTTTAGGGCCTTACTTAAAGCAAGAATTTCAATTGATTACAGGTTTTACAAAGCTATGAGTGACCTTTCTTCTTTTGTGTTGAAATGGTGTAGTAACGATGTTTTGTGTAAAATTGATGAAGAATTATTTTTTTGTTTTTAACGCCTGGTGAACATAAATTTTGATGTTATTTGTAAATTAATGTAAGATGGATATTTGTAAATAAAGTTGTTTTCAAATTCAAAATTCAAGTCTCTCTCTCTCTCTCTC
The DNA here is from genome assembly GCF_049309525.1 of Garra rufa. Taxonomy (NCBI): domain Eukaryota; kingdom Metazoa; phylum Chordata; class Actinopteri; order Cypriniformes; family Cyprinidae; genus Garra; species Garra rufa. The sequence goes on from NC_133379.1 coordinate 35,033,326, forward strand.
TCTCTCTCTCTCTCTCTCTCTCTCTCTCTCTCTCTCTCTCTCTCTCTCTCCCTCTCTCTCTCTCTCTCTGTGAGATGGTCATATGTATGGAATCGGTCTTGATTTTCCTCAGCTATAAATGTAAAACTCTATGGGAACTTTTAAGTTTTTTAGATGGACTCGCCATTATTGGCCGTCCTCAAACCTCTCAGATACAAAGTGATTTGCTCAGTCATTGCCTGGGTGGCAAGTTTTATCTCTGGTGGGATCAATATTATGGCATGGTTCTTTTTTTCATATTGATTTTAATTGTACTTCAATCCTGCTCTGAAGCAGTCAGGACCAGGAGAGGGAGCGAGAGAAAGAAAAGAGGAAAACCGCATGAAGACGAGCATTTCTAATCATACTAATAACTAATGTAGCAATGCTAATCAAATTTTTGCCCTTTAGGATTTCAATCATTTCTACTACTTTAGATGGAAATGCAGGACCACTCTTGAATATTGGTTATATATTGGTTATATATATTTGTTTCTTTTTGGCTGGTTTAGTGCTGCCACTTCTCTTTCTCTACTGCATAGGGGAATCAATTATATGAGATCTGCTTATACTTATACTACTTGTCAATGTTTGACAAAAAAACTATTCTCAAGCTCTGTAACCTTTTGTAATGTAATAGTTTAGTTACCTGTAATTAGTAACATTTATACACAAGTAAAGCACATCTGAGAATGAAAAGTGATCTCTGACCCTCTGTCTGTTGTTTTAGGTACCTCATTTGTAAATGCAGTAGTTAAAATTTACTATCACTATTTACTATGAGTGTTCACTTATTTTGTGTAAAGTTACTGGTAGCTTTTTTTGCTCTATTGTCTCGTTGTCAAAAAAAAATTGTATGATATGCTAGTATCACTTATGTACATTGCCTTGCAAAAGTATTCATACCCCTTCATTTTTGTCACGTTTTGTTGCAGCATTATGTTAAACTGCTTTAAATTAGTTTTTCCCCACACCAATTTACACTCCATACACCATAATAATGACACAGCAAAAAAACAGATTTGCAAATTTTACAAATTTATTAAAAATAAAACTCTGAAATAAGTACATTGCATAAGTATTCATACCCCTAACTCAGTACATAGTTGAAGCAAACCTCCCAGATATAGAGTAATCTCCTGTCTTATTGCCTGGGTGGCAAGTTTTATCTCTGGTGGAATCATTTCAATTCCATTCAAGCCTTACTTTGTGTACTTTGGTTTGCTGTTTGTACAGTTCTTCCTCTTCCTCTTTATCCAGTTGTTTTGTCTTGTGACTGTTCTCAGAGCTCTAAAGCAGTCAGGACCAGTGCAGAGAGAGAGAGAAGAGGAAAACCACATTAAGAGAAGGGCATTTAATATCATTCTAATAACTACTGTGGCCATGCTTATCGTGTATGCTCCCTATATAACTGTAGTTGCTCTTTTCAGTTCAGCAACAGATCCTGACGGTTCAACAATGGTTCCTGAAGTGTTATCATCCATTGCTCTTGTATGTTTTACTTCAGCTGGTTTGGTGCAACCACTTCTCTTTCTTTACCGGACTGGGAAACCGTCCTTCATTAAATGTAAATAATTCTACTTTAATCATCGTCAAGCCTCAAGATGAACTTCAGCATCTACTCTGGCCAGCTCAAGCACCAGACTGAAATATTATCGAACCACTGTGTTAATTTAAGACAATGTCAGTATTATAACACATATCATGTATTATTAAAAAAAAATCATGCATGTGTAATAATAGATGCAGTTGAGGTTAAGATCTAAAGGTAGGAGAAACCAACATCACTATTAAATATGACAATACAGAGGTTGGCTTCTTCATAAGCATAACTAATAGACTAATAGCTCTTAACAAAAAAGCTTGTCATATTGCTTTTATGTCACTCATCTGTTTCTGACTGACTTTTGTAAAAAAAAATTTTAATATGTGACTCTGGGCCGCAAAACCAGTCATAATTAGCATTTATTAGGTATTTTTTGTTGTTGTTGTTGTTGTTGTTGTTGTTTTATTATTGTATGGGTCAAAAAGATCTATTTTTGTTTTATGCCAAAAATCATTAGGATATTTAGTAAAGACCATGAAGATATTTTGTAGATATTTTGTAGATATTTTGTAAATATATCAAAACGTAATTTTTGAGCTTCATTTGGACAACTTTAAAGGCGATTTTCACAATATTATTATTTTTTTGCCCGGTCAGATTGCAGATTTTCAAATTGTATCTCGGCCAAATGTTGTAACATCCTCACAAACACACATGAATGTAAATCTTATTTACTCTGTTTTCATTTATGATTTCAATAATGATTTTAGGTCAGCATGGGATCTGTGCCTGTTTTCATGTGTAATTGTAGAACGGGCAAACTGTACCTAACTGTAGGTACTATATAGTTATAATAGTTAGAGTTATAGCACATTTCAATGAACTCTATTGGTACCGATGGAACTTTCAACCATTGCTTTTTAGAAATACACGCCAGATGTGTTGTTTAGTTTGATTTATTGTACCTAATGAGTTTTTTTTTTTTTTTATCCATGTGAGGAGAATGTATTTGTAGTATTTTATTCTTTGTAAATAAATGGCTATTAAAAGCACTGGTGGTTAGTCTATCTGATGCTAAATTACTTTTTGTGTTTATTATTTATTTTTCCTTGAGTTGAACTGATTGAAGACATGTTTATGCTTCTGCCATGTCATAATAATAATATTGCATAACACTTATGCATTTTATTGTATTTGCATATTTTGCAATGCCTCAGGATCCAAGCCTGATAAAGAAGTACAAGTTTCAACCCATTAACAGATCAGCTTGGAAGGCAGACAATCCAGATACTTACTTTCCACTAGTTGTGATTGTATTATTCACTTAAAACCTACTTTCGGAAGAACATTTTTCTTTGTTGACAACAGCAGGACAGAACAGAGGTAAAATTGTGTTATTTAAAGTAGTTTTGATCAGGTTTACTCTGTACAGTCTCAGAATGTTCTGTTTTACTAACACTTGTATCTCATTCATAGATCACAGTTGTGTTTTTTGACTCCACACTGTGAAGAGATGAACATCTCCAGTGATATTTCAGATTACTTCTTATACAACAGCACTGAGGTGGAAACCAGATTTGCGATGATTGTAGTGAATACCATAAGCATTCTGTTGGGTTTTCCTATCAACTCCTATGTGATTTGGCTTATAGTAACAGGAACAGGGAACAGTTTTTTCTCTGGTGGTTTTAATATTATGAATTTTTTCTTTAGTCTTACTGATGTAAATGTTATTTCAGTCTTCATACAGTTCTCCTCCTTTTTCTCCATCCAGTTGTTTTGCTTTGTGGCTGTTCTCAGAGCTCTGAAGCAGTCAGGACCAGGAGAGAGAGGGAGTGAGAGAAAGGAAGAAAACCACATGAAGAGAAGAGCATTTTACATTATTCTAATAACTACTGTAACCATGCTAATTATGTATTTTCCCTTTATGATTTCAGTAATTCTAGGTAGTTTAGGGAAAAATACAGAAACACTCTTGAATATTGCTCATGTTTGTTTCTTTTTGGCTGGTCTGGTTCAGCCACTTCTTTTTTTTCTACCGCCTAGGGGAAAAAAATGTTACACTTTTGCAAGGGAAGAATTTAATTTAGCTCAAAGTTAATTAATAAGTGTACAGTAGTCAACATTTCAAGTGGATCAAAACTTTACATCAAAGTTGTCCTTAGACAAGAACGGGTATTTTTAATTTTATTTTATTTATTTATTTTTTTTGGTTTTAGGACAACTTTGATGAAAAGTTTGAAATTAAATGATTTGTTCATGTTTTTTAATCAGCATTAACAGTCATTCTAATTTCGCCTAATTAAAACTTTCATTCTGTAGCGGCTATCCATTTTGAGGCCAATGTTGGTTTGTAGTTCTTGATAAACTAATTTTTTCCCATGAATTAAATAACACATTTTCCTACAACAGGGTTGAATGGTTGAACATGATGAGCCACCTGGAGTTGAGTCTAGATAAAATCACCATTTGGCTGCACGAAATGAAAACATCTGCTGTTTTGGATTTTGTTGTAGATGACATTGTTTTTGTAACCCTTTGTGATCGATGAGTATCTGTTTTCAGCATTTTGAATGAGTTTCTTTGTAAATAGGCGGATATTAAAAGCAGGTTTTGGGAACTGTTGTTTTGTCAATGTTGAAATTACTGTTTGCTAACTTGTACATATGTAAAGAGATGAACTGATAAACTTTTTTTTAAGTTCTTGTGGTAGCACTATAACATAACACAGTTGATCTTTTGAAGCAAATATGATGCCACAAATTTGATGCAAATTGCATTTGCATGTAATTTTTCATCTTTAGGACTCATGCCTGATAAAGAAGTGCAAGTTTCATCTCATTAACAGATCAACTTGAAAGGCAGACGGTCCAGCTATAAGTGACTGAAGACATAACTTTGTCTATCACTTTTTAATTGTTCTGCTTATTTATTTTCCGTTTTTGTAGACGACAGCACAAGACCTAGGTAAAACACCTAATTAATTGAAACAGCAACTCTAGTTGTCATTATTTTTAAAACTTTTTTTCTAACCTGTGTTGTTTAAATTAAAGATTTGATCAGGTACAGTCCCAGCACATTTTGGTTTACACTTGTATTTGTTTTTTGACTGCACACAGTGAAGGGATGAACATCTCCAGTGAGCTCTACCCCACTGATGAGTCCAATATTTCAGATTTCTTCATTTACAACACTACCGAAGGAGAAACTAGTTTTGCAATGATGGCAGTGGATATCATCATTGTTCTCTTTGGTTTTCCTATCAACTCCTATGTGATATGGCTTATATTAACAGGAACAGGGAATGGACTTGCGGCAGAGTTCTTCAGTCTTAACCTCGCTGTCTGTGAGATGGTCTTTTGTATGCAGTGTCTCTTGCAAATTATCAACAACAGAGATCAAAATTCTCAGATAGCTAAGTTATCACTTAATTTTCTAGGTATCATGGGTTGTCCTCTGTTTCAGTGTCTGATCTGTGTTGAGCGTTACCTGGCAGTGGTTCATCCTGTAACCTTTCTGAAGTTCAAGCCTCTCAGATATAAAGTGATCTTCTCTGTTATTGTCTGGTTGGCTAGTTTTGTTTTTAGTTCCATCATTGTTAGTTCTTTTTTCTTGTTCTTGTGTAATTTAGAAAGCTATTTTATCATGGGACAAATTTCCCTCTGCCTCTCCATCCAGTTGTTTTGTCTTGTGGCTGTTCTCATAGCTCTGAAGCAGTCAGGACCAGGAGAGAGAGCGAGAGTGAGAAACGAGGAAAACCACATGAAGAGAAGAGCATTTTACATCATTCTAATAATTGCTGTGACCATGCTAATTAAATTTTTACCCTACGTGATTTTAATGAATTTTTCAGTTGATAGTTTTGAAACAGCTGTGTGTATTGGTTATGTTTGTTTTACTTTTGCTGGTTTGGTGCAGCCTCTTCTCTTTTTGAACCGTGTAAGGAAACTGCCCTTCATTAAATGTTAATAATTATTCTTGAATTATCATTATGAAGTCTTTATAATCCATTTTCAACCATCCAACTGCATTATTAAAATACACAGTTAAACATTTGTTTACACAATTAGTTAATGCTACTATAAATTTAAAAAAAAATATATATATATATGTATATACATGTAACTTTTTTATAATGTAGTAGTATTGTTCCTATTTATGTTAATATTAATTAGTGACATTTATACTTAAATAAAGCACATACACATCTCAGAATGAAAAGTGATCTGTTTTTTTCTGTCATTTAATTGATGATTACTGTAAGTTATACCCAGCTGTGAAAGTAGTTAGCTAGAAAGTAGACATTACTACTCTAAAACAATGCTGTTTCGATCATTTTTATTACAGTCAGATTACATTTCGGTATGGCTGTTGACTTTTTTGCAATAAATAAATGATTGTGATTGCACTTTTCTGTCTCTCATGTTTTTCTTTTTGTACAAAGAGAGTTTAGAGGAGTGGGATTAGCGACAAAAATATGCTATATTGCTACCAAAATGGTAACTTCCCTGCATATTTTGGTCAGTTACGTTTTATAACGCAATTACAAATAACAAAGTAACTAAGTAATGCAATTAGTTAATTTTTAAGGAGTAATGTAATATTGTAATCCATTCCTTTTAAAAGTAACTTTTCCCAACACTGAATATTATGATTGAGTTCAAAGTGAGACTGAATAAACAACTATGCTGTAAAAATGTAAATCAAGTCAAGACAAGACAATCTCAACATCATAACATAATTTTAATATCATTCGTGTATGATGTTGGATGCAGTTGATCTAGAAGTAGCATGTAGCGTGTGTGTGTGTGTGTGTGTGTGTGTGTGTGTGTGTGTGTGTGTGTGTGTGTGTGTGTGTGTACCTGGTATTCATCACGTTGTGGGGACCAAATGTGGGGGACATTTCTTAGGTCCCCATGAGGAAACAGGTTTATAAATCATGCACAATGAGTTTTTTTGAGGAAGTAAAAGTGTGCACAATCTCCTGTGAAGGCTAGGTTTAGGTGTAGGGTAGGTGTAGGGCCATAGAAAGTATGGTTTGTACAGTATAAAAACCATTATGCCTATGGAATGTCCCCATAAAACATGTAAACCCAACGTGTGTGTGTGTGTGTGTGTGTGTGTGTGTGTGTGTGTGTGTGTGTGTGTGTGTGTGTGTGTGTGTGTGTGTGTGTGTGTGTGTGTGTGCGTGTGTGCGTGTGTGCGTGTGCGTGTGTGTGTTTTATGAGTTTGTAATTAGGTGGCTATTAAAAGCAGATTATTTTTTTGAGTGAAGAGATTTTTGTTAGACTGGTACATTTTGTGTTAGATAATAGTTTATCAAACATATTTAAGAATTCTTGCATTTAAAAAACATTGGGATTTGTACATCTAGTATTTTTAGTTGTTTTCAAAGCATTGTCATATTTGTGGAACTTGCTGCAAGGAAAATCATGCACATCTGTTGTTTTAGTTTGACGCTGTTTTTAAACTATGACAGACGAGGATCTGTTTTCAGATATTTTTTGAATGAGTGTACATATTTCAGTGAATATTGAAAGCAGGTGGTTATTTGGAGTGTGATGGGATATATTTGACAACTAGTCTTGTTTCTTGCATGTCACTCATATGATCCTGAATGGCCTTTGTGAACTTTATTCTTTACTTAAATGTGAATATTTTCACTTATTTTACTTGTGTGTAGAGAGAAATTACTACTATTGTTGCTTTAAAACATGTGACAGTCTGTCTTTTAAGCAAATATGATGTTACTTAATGTGTTTGCATATCAGGGTTTCATCCCAGGTATTAAAGTGCAAAAAGTGCAAAGTTTCATTCCATTGTCACATCAACTTGGAAGACAGACATCCAGATGTAAGTGACTATAGATATAAATCTCTCTGCTATTTTAAAATCAAAATGGCATGAATCATACCATCTTATAAACAAAAGGTAATATAGCCTCTGCTATTTAGAATGGGATTTTAGAAATTAACTGGTAATCAGGTTAACTCTGTACAGTCCTTGAATGTTCTGGTTTATTAACACTTGTATCTCATTTTTATACCACAGTTGTGTTTTTTGACTTCATACTGTGAAGAGATGAACATCTCCAGTGAGATCTTCAACACTGATGGGTCAAACTCTTCCAGTCACTCATTTCACAGCGTTACTGAGAAAATTGACTTACTATATTTCCTCACCATTCTGATCGGTTTTCCTATCAACTTCTGTGTGATATGGCTTATAGTAACCGGAACAGGCAATGGACTTGCGGCTGAGTTCTTCAGTCTCAATCTTTCTGTCTGTGAGATCTTCATTTGTGTGGAACCTGTCTTTCTTTTTCTCATGTCTAAACTTCAAATTCTCTGGACAGTGGTGAGTGTTTTAGATGGCCTTGCCACCACTGGCCGTCCTCTGTTTCAGTGTCTGATCTGTGTTGAGCGTTACTTGGCAGTGGTTCATCCTGTAACCTTTCTGAAGTACAAACCTCTCAGATACAGAGTGATCTGCTGTGTTATTATCTGGGTGGCTACTTTTGGTTCCAGTGGAGTTATTTTCATTTTATTCATGATCCAGTCTGATTTCTACTTTGTTTATTTGTTTGGACAGTTCTTCCTCTTCCTCTCCATCCAGTTGTTCTGCTGTGTGGCTGTTCTCAGAGCTTTGAAGCAGTCAGGTCCAGGAGAGAGAGGGAGAGATAAAAACGAGGAAAACCACATGAAAAGAAAAGCGTTTCATCTTATTCTGATAACTACTTTGACAATGCTTATTATATATGCCCCCTATACAATTTTATTAACTTTCTATTATTCAAAGAAACAATTTGACAAACTCTTATCTATTATTTCTGTTTGTTATATTTTGGCTGGTTTGGTGCAGCCTCTTCTCTTTCTCTACCGAGTAGGGAAACTGTCATTTATAAAGTGTCAGTAATTCTACTTTAATGATCATTGCTAAAATATAGAAATAGAAATCTATACAAATAATCACCAAGCATTTTAGTTATTCATTTCTGGTTGCTACAAGAATTCATGAGCTAATTGATTGCAAGTGTTATTCTTAAGCACTATTTATTTATTTTAATATAGTAGTTGTACTTATGTTTCTGATGTTATACACAAATTAAAACACCTATGCATGTGAGGAACAGAAGTCATCTTTTTATATTGATTTGTAAAGATGTTGATGATTAGTTTAGATTTAGAATGCAATTTTGGTGCTGCCATTCTTTATTGAATCTAAAGGTTGTAATATAATATATAATGTAAAAATAATAAAACATAGGGATGTGCACGAGTACTCGATTAATCGATTACTCGAACCCATCAGCGACGATCGAGCATGAAAATGACGATCGATTGACTAAAAATTTGCGGGGCTTCAGTTGCCGTTGTTTTAAAGAAACAGGAGAAGCGCATCCACTACTTTATCATTGGCACGTAGTTCAAGCTCACATGCATTTTGTGTAGATAAATACAATTTGTAATATAACATTTACATATTTATGTATCTAGGCTATGTAATTAATTTTATATACAATGCGTCATGTAGAAAAAGCGCTTCAGCTTCACCTCATGCTGTTATTTCTTTTAAATGTTTACTGTATACTGTGATGCAAACACCCTGCCCCTTGCTTAAACTCCACCCCCGATTAATCAAGTATTCGTTTCTCAAACCTGTGGATTAATCGAAATGAAATATGATCAGAAATGCCCATCCCTAATAAAACAGTAATTAATAAATATCTGTGTTTGTGTCATTTAAACATAATATCCAATATCTGAAGATTACTGAGGGTGTTATAAGTAAATGTCTGCACTGTGCAATGAGAATATATGCTATATTTAAAGAAAATATTTGATGTGTTTGCAATAACTTGAGTAACGGGGTTGAAGGCTTAGCTTGTAATCAACAATATCATGTGCTCCTTCTTCAGTTATGTCAAAATTATGACTTTGGATTAGTTTAATTAGTTGGCTAAATCACTGTCAATTCCTCTGGTGGGAGAAAACCCAGGTTTTCTCTTCCTACAGTAGTGTAATTTTATGTCATAGTTCATCAAGAATATATACTAGTTCTCAAAAGTTTTGCTGGCCAGTTCCACCTCTTGAATCCTGACCTTACAACAATTAAAAATGCACATGAATCTAACATTGTTGACATTTCCTGGAATGTTCATGCTAAACTGAAAATTCTTTCATTGTTTACTTCCCTTAATGTTTTAAATATTACTTACTAAAAAAAAAAAAAAGGAGATAACTCGCAAGCCAAAAATTTGTGCACACCTGTCGATGTTGTTTTTGAGCAAAACCAATGTGACAGCAGTATCTGTTTCCAGTGTTTTGTATGCAGCAGGTGGCTCTTTGGGGTGTGATGGCATGTATTTTGAAAGTAATGTTAGGTTCATGTCACTCAGATGATCATGAATGACTTTTGTGAATTTTGTCCTTTAGCTTGTTTTCTTATGTGTAGACTGTAAGATGCATTATCTTTCAAAGCCATGAGGTCACTTGAATGTCATGTATGTAGGGTGCGATTTGCCGGGCGATGGGTGGATTTACCCTACGTTGATCTATGCATTTTGCTGAAATATTTTTATCTAAAACATCCCTACGCTCCTACGTCCCGATCTAAATCAAATGATTCACCATACATGCTTTTTAGTCCGTTCTGAATGAAATGATTCTTGGTCTGATTGGAGCACTTCGAAACAGCAAATTATTTCGCGACGCAGTTGTTTTATTACAAAAGCTCAGTTGATACTTTGAAATGAAATCATTACAATTAATAGGCCTTAACTTACAATGTTTTTATCAGATTGTGATCACGTTAGACAGTTTCCATTTTATTAAAAACATTTTATGACACACCACTCATTATCTGGTTCTTGCCTAAACAAAAACAGGTATATAAGGTGCATTGTGAACCCTTTTGGTCAACCTCCGCCTATGAAGAGAGAAAAAAAGGTTTTAAAAGCACCCCTCCCCCTCTGCTTTTTTTTCACATCGCACCCTGCATGTATGTATATGTATATTTGCATGTCAGGGTTTCAGGACAGATTTTAAATCGTGAGTTTCATCCCATAAAGTTGGAAGACAGACAGCCCAGATGTAAGTGACTAAATCTCTGTTGGCTAATTATCAACTTTTCTAATATCAACTCAAGGTAATGAGCTCGAACTGACTGGTCTAAAAAAATAAATATTGTTATTTAGAATAGCATTTTAAACATGTGAAAACTAGAACTGTTTAATGTTGTTTATTCAAAGTAGGATCAGTTTTACTCCATACAGGTTCACAATATTCTGCTGAACCAACGCTTGTATCTTATAGATCACAGTTGCGGTTTTTGACTGCACACAGTGAAGAGATGAACAGCTCCAGTGAGATCCTCCACACTGATGCGTCAAACTCATCCAGTTACTTATATCACAACGGCACTGAGGAGGAGGATGACTTTGTGGTCCCAGTACTGTATTTCCTCACTACACTTCTGGTTTTTCCTATTAACTCTTATATGATTTGGCTTATAGTAACAAGAACAGGGAATGGACTTGCGGCAGAGTTCTTCAATTTCAACCTTGCTGTCTTTGAGGTCCTCATATGTGTGCAATCTGTTTTTATTTTTATTTCTTATCAATTTGAAACTGTCTGGATAGTTGTGTGTTTTTTGGATGGACTCGCCTTCACTGGTCGTCCTCTGTTTCAGTGTCTGATCTGTGTTGAGCGTTACCTGGCAGTGGTTCATCCTGTAACCTTTCTGAAGTTCAAACCTCTCAGATACAGAGTTATTTGTTCTGTTATTGCCTGCATGACAAGTTTTGTCTCTGGTGGTGTCAATGTAATGTTTTTTATTCTCCATTCCATGTTGTCTTTCCTTGTTTTTTTGTTTGCACAGTTCTTCCTCTTCCTCTCCATTCAGTTGTTCTGCTGTTTAGCTGTTCTCAGAGCTCTGAAGCAGTCAGGTCCAGGAGAGAGAGGGAGAGAGAGAAACGAGGAAAACCACATGAAGAGAAAAGCGTTTTATTTAATTCTTATAACTACTGTGACCACGGTTATCTTATATGTTCCCTTTAAAATTTTACTAGCTCTTTTTTTGTCAGCACAACATGTTGACCTAGTCTTTTTTGTTATTTTGATTTGTTTTACTTTGACTGGTTTGGTGCAGCCTCTTCTCTTTCTTTACCGGGTGAGGCAACTGCCCTGCATCAAATCATAATAATTCAACCTTAATCATCTCTGTAATCCATCTTCTGTCATCCTGTTGAAAAATACAGTCACACTTTATATTAGGTGGCCTTAAAAAATTAAGTACAATGTAC
>NC_133379.1:35045692-35062832 GCF_049309525.1 Garra rufa
AAAAAAATCAGGCTCTCATGAAATCTTTGAAATCAATCTTTGTATGGCTAGTTTATTCAGTTATTCAGTATTGTTGTGTTTCCCCTGTTTTATTCGTTTAATATTCAGAAACAAGTGCCTTTTTTTTTTCAAAACATTTTTTAAAAGAAAGAATTCAACCCTCCAAAATTTTGTTTGCCTATGTCACAATATGAGATAAATCCAGCCCTGTAAATGATGCTGATTTTTGTTGCCAAATTGGTTTGGAAGCGTTGTTGAATAAACAAGTAACGTTAAACTGAACTTTTATGCCTGTATGACTGACAATTTTATTGACCACTGAGAAAGCATTGATTTGGTAAGATGATGGTTCATACCATGTAGAAAAATTACATTTTGAAAAATAGCTTAGATGTAGTAAACTACTTTTGCCGTGTTGCTGCTGTAGCTTAGCTTAGCTAAGGAATGGGAAACCACTACAACACTGTTATACGTCATCATACGTTGTCGCTAGTTCTTAATGTTACATCAGAGGACATGCGCCGATGTTTATCACACATTTCAAGATGTTGAAAAAAATGTTGTAGCGTTGCAAAAAGTACAAATGTACGGTGTACGCACCGTTCATTCACATGTACACATATGGCCGTAAGCAAAACAAACAATGCGTTATCACATGCACGGCAAATTGCAAATCTGTGGTGTAGTGGTGCCTTGAGAAGTGGGTAAATGCTTCATTTGTGTACAGCAAATTGCTGGAGTTCGAAAATCAGGAGTTAGGCAAAAAAGTGTGAAAGAGTTAAATTTTTGGAGTTTATTCTTTAACTTTCACAACAGTTTGTGTTACGGGATACTCCCTGGCTGTGTTGTATTTCGGAGTTCATTCATTGGTGTTCAGGGGCACGTTTTAACAATAACGTTACATCAGGAGCGCGCCATGACACGAGCCTGGTTCTGCCACACGATCGACTGATGAAGTTGTCTACTTCGTCATGAGGTAGGTAAAAAACTAACTCCAAAATGTTCTTTATCTTCTGACAGACAGCTGATTATAGCTGTTACGTTAGTGTACTGACGCCAATAACCGCGGCGAACTTTGTGTTGAATGAATCTCCGATGCAAAACATGGCTGTTTTGAGCGGACTTTTTTTCGATGTGAACAAGCTAATATTAGCTTACGTCTTTCTGTTCACCTTATTTTTTTGTAAACGAGTGTTTTGCTGTCAAATTTAAGTTGCGACTCGCTCAAGAAACATTCTGTTAAGCTTCCATAATGTCATGCCGACGAGACGAGGTAATATCTAGCAATGTCAGTAAACTGAAGTGTCTAAGTCTAACTTTACCCTGGCTAAAAACGATCATAGTTTAGCCATGAACGTGTAAAGTAATGCCTGCAATGTTTTGAGTCGTAACGGCTAACGTTACAAATGTTTTAGTAGTGACTCGTGACCTATGAGAGTTCGTGGCTTTCATATTAAACATTTTGCATTTTCAATCACACTAACAGGTTGTTTTAAATTACATGTTTTCTCTTCATTGTCAGGATGTTGACAGAAGTGCTGGATGGAGGGAAGTAGTAGTAAAACTGGACGAAATTTGTTTCTCAGATTTTCTCAATTCAGGTGAGTTATGTGTTTAGTAATCAGTTAATAAAGAGTAAGTGACTGTAATTTTATGATTTATTTTGTAAATAACATGTTGTTGATGTTATTGTGTAGTCCAGCAGAAGTTTTTGAGATAAAACAACACTGAAAAAAGATGACCAGGGCTCAGCTGATGTACTACATGTTTTCTTGCTTTTTGGATGTCAAAGGACTGGTAAGTATTAAATAATACTTCAAAATGTTATTGAAAAAAATATATATTTTTACATTTGTCTGAACGATTATCTTTTCTTAAAAAAAAAAAACAATTTCTTTGTGACTGAAGAAAGAAAAGAAAGACATGAACCTCTTGGATGACAAGCGGGTGAGTAAATTATCTGTATTTTTTTGTTCTGGAAGTGGACTCTTCCTTTAATGCCTATTGTTTATAAAGGGATGTTTATCTTGTGTTTCGGTCATGCCAAAGTATTGATGACCATCATCTGGCCACTAAAGAAAACCCTCAGCCATATCATCTTTCCTCAGGGACATCAAAAGCACAGGTTTCCACCTTTTACATCGTCTTGGACTGAGAAGTTTCGCCTTGTCAGTCATGTGAAACCTTGGGTATTGTTGAAGAGCTGTTCAAGTAAAGTAAAGTATCATGATGCTCTGTCCAGCCTGTACATATTTTTTTTTAAAGACAAATGTATATAATAATGATATAGGTAGAACTGAAGTCAAAGAACTGAGAGCAAGGCAGTTGAACAAGCAGTATTCTTATTTAAGCAAAATGTTAAGTTCTGTCCTCTGTGCTCCATCCTTCAGCTTTCAGTTTTGTTTTTATTCAGGCGCCTCAAACTAATTCATGGAATGTATCCTGGTATCACTGTGGAGTTGTTTCTTGTTACTTCATCTGATGTATATCTACCTCTGGTTACACAATACTACTGCACTATTTTATAATTATTCAGGTTTGATTTTATATAATGCAATGATGTGTTTTTGACTATGCTGTATACAATTTTACTAAACATTTCTTGTTGGCACTGCAGACATGTATTAAATGTAAATGTTTTGCTGTTAGATTTTACAGTATTTTATGACAGCAGTTAATTTCAAAGTGTTTACATGCATGGAATTTCAAAATCCAATCTATGTATTTCCTGAAATAAAAGCAGCTAGTTGAGAGTATGGCTTTCAGTGTAGTCATTTCCACATAAAACATATTGTGTTTACCCTAAGAAGTGTTTTTAACACTGGTTAAAGAGTTTAAATTATAATTAACTAAATTTTAGAGTTAAAATTACTCTCCAAATGATTAATATTTTAACTCCAGAAAGTGTTAAAATCTAACTCTGAGAAAGTGTTAAATTCTACTCCATTGAATTTCCTTTTGAACTTTCAATTTGAGCGCATTGGTTTACTGGATCCTTGGACTGAAATGTTTACAGGGGTTCACTGGTTTAAGAAATTTCAGATGGTAAAAATCTGCTTCTTTTTAATTGTAAGGTATTTTTTTTTTTTTCATTATTATGTACTGATTTAAATGACTGGGGTGTGGGAAATTCCCTCGCCACATGGCCTTCCATGTTTCTAACTTGCAGTCAAGTGTATATGACATAAAAATATATTTTGTAATATCAATCAGTGCAAACAGTGCTATCTGCTAGCAAACTTTAGCGATTTTTTGCAAACGTTTATTTACAGAACAACACCATAAACACAAACACAAGATTAAAGGTAATATACATATAATGAAAAATTGTCATAAATATCCTTATTAATGGCAAAAATTACCTATATTTATAAGTCTGCTTGCTCGAGTGAGCAGGCATGTTGGAAAATGGAAATTTCTCTTAGCCCTTCGTTTGAAATGAGGTCCCGAAAATTCTTTGTTTGGAGGCCTATCTGGCCCTTCCCCTTCCCCCTACCCTTCCAACCTAACGAGAAATGAGACACCCCTAGCACTTCACCCCCCCCCGGAGCCAAGCCAGCTCTTCTCACCTTTATTCATAGGTTGGGGGGAAGGTGAAAGGTGAAATGGCAAGTTTAAAAGTGACACGAACGACCCTCATTAACAATTGTGAGGTTAGATGTTTGAAAGGTTGTGAAAAAAATGGAGGCACCAGTGCAATCACTTTTTTTGTGTGAAAATAAATAAATAATTTCTTCATTTTTGCTTATAAAGGTATAGGAGTAATACATCATTCTGACCTGTAACGGGTCCATTTTTATTTTAGTGCACTCACAATAGCCTATAAACAACTCATGCGTTTATAAAATAAAGGAAAACAGAAGATGCGCTTTCTGCCGTCTGTTCTTGAACATCGCTTCACAATGAACAAAAGCTTTAAATTACCACTTTAAAACGAAATAATTCAAATCGAAAATAGAAACGTTCATTATGTAATCTGTAGGCCTAAAGATTTAAAGATATTTCTATATAAAGGCACGTCCAATTTAGAAATGGCGAGAAATTTTTCTATTTATCTCCATTATTGATGAATGTCTAAAATATAAAAGTAAGGAAAAGCCTAAAACAGGGCTGATTATATTTATTTTATAATTCTATTAAAATTATAATGTTATAGAATATACTATAAAATAATTATAATTACAAATTATACTGGCATAGAGTATATGTAAAACTTTAATAATTGTAGCTGCTTATATTTTCAGATTTTATGTTTCTCTGTTCTATATATCTTAAAATTTAGAGGATTTGCTGCAACGCAATTTTGTCCGATATGCAAATTATTTATTAGCCTATTAGTATTTTAATCCATAAAGCAAATGCTTTAAAAACACCTTTAAAAAATACTATTTTTGCATCCAGATGCTTTTAAAGAACTTTTCAATATACATGTTATCTTATATCTTAAATGAACTTGTATCTTAAATGTAAACCATGATTTCGTTGTATTCCCTGTGTAACGAATCTCTTACTTATAGCTACATTTTAGGTGCGTCTGAGCTTTGTTGTTTATGATTTTTTTAAAAATCAAGAGTTGCGCGCACTCAACAAAACTGACAAGACTCATTTGAACGCTTCTGATAGACATTGCATTCCTAACCCAACAGAATCGTGTGTGGTTCGTTATAACACTGTAAAAACGCCTAAAAAGAATTACGGTGCAGATTATCTGATCTTAATGTAATGCCGCAATTTACATTTTCTATTCATTTTCATTTTATTGTCAACAGACGTAATATATTGATTTTGTTTGGGCAGGGGAATATGTCCAATTTAGTGGCATTTTTTGGCCCCAGGTCAAGCCTTCCCCAGCCTTACACACGCTCCGCCTATGATACTAACTATATATATACCCTTAGAATATATAGCCTATATATACCCACTTAGAATAATTTTCTTCCCGACCCGACACGCTAAATTTAATTCTCATTTCCAGAATCTCACATTTAACCATTTGGAAACAATGTCGAGTATAAAACTTTTTTCGCAGTACATCCATTATATTTCCATGTTCCACTTTTAAGACGTATTACAGCCCTGCATTTTAGTCCGTCAAAGATCAAATGCGGGCTAAAATTATATTTTAGACATTCAGTGGTGATTTAAAAAAAAATTGCAGCGCTGGAGGAACCACGAGACCAGGCTACCATGACGGTCCTGTTAGCAGCATTGAGCGCACGTTCAGCACAGCTTGGAAGGGTTCCTTGTTTAAAGCTTACCACAAAACACTGGCAAAAGTAAATACCATGACTGTCTAATAGTAAGGAGATATTTTAATTATTTATTTAGAAACTACTGTTTTCTGAGTCAGTGATGATGCAGTTAACAGTCCTCATATCCTCGTTGGACGCGCGCCTTTAGAGAGAAATGCATCTCTATGGACTAGCTACATAATAAAAACAGTTTTTGTTTTCTATTTGTTTTTTTCGTTAAGTAGTAATTTAAGTCTTTCTACATATTTATTTATCATGTCTGACAAAAAAATAACGGTTAAATATTTTCCACTGAAAAAAAAATGTAACTGATCGAGCTTGAGCCTTCATGTCCTAAAAATGTGTTTTGCTCTCTCCGCACAAACGATTGGATATGCACCTAATAGCGCATATTTATATCTATTATTATTTATTTCTTTTATTTTACATCTATGGATTTTAGTTTAGCCAATTCGTGATTTGAGAAGGCAAATTGAAAGAGTAGGTCAACTCACTGTCTGCCGCTTGGTCTTTAAGAAACAAAAAGCTTACGTTTAACGAACAAAAATGCTCCAATTTTTTTTTCTAAATTAACTTAATAAAAAGGAAACGAAATTATAAATACTTTGCCGTTACATACAGAATGAATTACCGATTATGGCGCCAGATATTGAAACAACAGACATAAATACTGTCCAAATAGCCCTCTTTGTGCAGGGCTTGGCCACAGAATGTTGTTCCTTGCGCCACCTGGTGGATATTATATGAAGCGCAACAACGTTTTAAAAAAACCTAAAAAAGCCCCTGCAGGCCGCCGCGTGGCGACGCGTGCTGAATTGCAGGCTGCCGCGTGAAAAAAGACGCATTTTTAATGGCCAGATCTGTAGGGTGTTTAAATGTATGTAACATATATTGGGACTCCCTGCTGAAAAAAACTGCTAAAACCAGCCTAGGCTGGTTGGCTGGTTTCAAAAGCCTCGTTCAGACTGTCAGCCCAAATCCGATTTTGTCCATATCTGGATGGAATCGGATTTGAATAACTTAAGCCTCGTTCAGACTGTCAGCCCAAATCCTATTTTGTCCATATCTGGATGGAATTGGATTTGAATAACTGACTGTCCACACAGTCATATCGCAACTGTTCAAATCCGATTTGTGTGTCCATAAGCGCTCTTTCGATTTACGGAATGTGCGTTGGTTTCTATGGCAATGCCGTTGCGTTATTATGTCAACGCTAAAAACAACAATAACAGCAATACAGTTTGCAATATAGATGCTGGCTTGCGCTAGGACAATGTTGCCATCGTGCTGGATTATATTTCGTCTTCTAAAGCAGCAGCAGAAACGCAGGAAGCTGGAATAGGCATTTTTATTCTGTGTTGCCGTCTCCGCTGGTTTCAAACTCAAAGAGGTGCGTATACTAGCTGTATATCGTCTTTTCCCGCAGTTCGCAACAACACAAGCTTGTTTCTGCAAAGACGTTTGTTATGTTTTCCACAAAAACATCTGACGGTTTTTACGTTTTACGTGGCATGAAAATGTGAAAAAGCAGAAATCCAATTTGAATAGGATTCCAAACCACACACAAATGTAGCTCAAAACGAATTTGTCCAAATAGGATTTCATGTAGTTCACTGCTGTTCAGACTACCTAAATATGATCGGATTTCAATCGGATTTGCATACAAATCGGATTTGGGCTGACAGTGTGAACGAGGCTAAAGTCCCTTTAAGGCAAGTCATGTCACTCGGCGGCCATCTTTGAAACGCCTCTCGGGCAGTGCAGCTCCTGTCTGTTTGAATGGGGAAACCTCAAATTCTCCAAAACTGTTCACTAAGCTTACGATTAAATTTCATATTTTAAATCTCCAACGAAATCCAACAAGAACTGCCTCGTAAATATGGTTCCTTGTGCTCCAATAGCGTTAAAAAACGCTTATTTTTCCTGCTAAATGAGCCAGTGCCCATGCACAGTACTGAGCGCACGTCTTAGAATGCCGATTGTTTCTATAGCAACCGGGACTTCTAATAGCAGCTGCGGTGACGCGCTGACTTTACTAATCAACGATTGGCTCTTTCACTAAGAAGGCGGAGTTTCGCGGCCATAATGAACGTTGCATTTTTCCCCATTCAAAACTATATGAGTGACATGTCTTGGGTATTCTATAGTCTTTGCTGGTCAACCAGCCTGGTTTTAGCTGGTCATAGCTGGTCAGCAGGCTGGTTTTAGAGGGGTTTTGTCCACTTTTCCAGCCTGGCCAGGCTGGTCTGTGCTGGTCAGGCTGGGAAACCACCAGCTAAAACCAGCTACTTCCAGCTTAAATCAGCTAATACCAGCCAACCAGCCTAGGCTGGTATTAGCTGTTTTTTTTTTTTTTTTAACCTTTGAGTAGATGCTGAAATTGGACTTACTGTACTCAAACAATATTACTCTATAACTAACCCTAATAGAGGGCATCTTACCCCTCTTTTCATATTTTACATTTTGTGCTATTACAACTTAATCTATTAAATGTCTGAATGTATTTTCTATAATATTTTCTTTAAAAACAACATTGTCAAAATCCTGACTTGTTTTGACATTGTCTAGGAAAATGCAGATAAGGATACTTTGCATGTTAATTCACTAGTTCGTTTTCAAAAGTTAACTAGTTCTCAGAAAAAGACAAACATGGGGTTTATGCTTCTAATCATTTATGAGACACCAAAGTGTTCAGTATCAAAGATATTTTAAAATAAATTGTCTATTCGATGAAAGTCAATAAGGTCCAGCATTGTTTGGACCAAAATGTTCTTCAAAATATCTTTTTTGTATTCTACAGAAGAAAACAAGTCAAACACGACATGAGTTAATGCTGGCAAGAATGTAATTTTGGGTAAACAATCTCTTTAAGGTATTCATAGGGAATGCTTTATGAAACATTCAGTAAATGATCGTGTGCACTTACACTCTTAAAAATTCCCAAAGGTTCCTAAAGGGTATTTTTGCAGTGATGCCATAGAAGAACCATTTTTGTTTCCCCAAATAACCTTTCAGTGAACAGTTCTTTAAAGAATCATTTTGAAGAACATTTTAAAAATATGAAAAACCTTTTCTGCATTTGAAAGATTTCATGGATGTTCAAGGTTCCTCATGGAACCATCAATGCTGATAAAGAACCTTTACTTTTAAAAGTGTAGTTCATACTTTGAATAGGCAGTTGCATCAATCAATTTCATGTTGAAATGAAGTTGTATTGTTGTTAAGCTGGGTCATAACCAGCTACTTCTTTAATGTTAGATAATAGTTATAACATATAGCTAAGCTCTCACATCATAAAACATAGAATTTGTGCCTTTAAAATAAGTCATAGTATACTATTACATAATAATATTGTTTGCTGCATGGTAAATCACATCTGTTGTTTGGTTTGATTTCTTCATAGCTTTTGTTGTATTTGTAAATCCATGTGCAGAGTATCAGTTTTCAGTATTGTTTGTAATTGGGTCACTATTAAAAGCAGATGGATTTATAAGGGTTAAGGTGTCACCTAATTTATTTGCATATCATGGTTATTTAGGACACTTTCCATATAATACAATTCAAGATGCATCCTCTTAACACGTTAACTTAGAAGGCAGACGGTCCAGCTACAAGTGACTATAGATAGAACTCTTTCTAATATTCATTTATTTTTAATTTTTCAGACAAGAGCAAGAAGGTAAAGACTTGATTAATGTTGCTTGTTTGAGTGAAGTATTTGAATATATATTGTGTTAATTAGAATGCATTTTGAGCATGTGACAACTGAATTGTTCTCGTTTACTAATGTGTTATATAATGTAGTTTTGATCATGCTTACTCTGCACAGACCCAGAATCTTCTGGTTTCTAACACTTGTATCTCAATCATAGATCCCAGATCTGTTTTTTGACTCCACATAGTGAAGAGATGAACATCTCCAGTGAGATCTTCACCACTGATGGATCAAACTCCTTGGATCACAATAGCACTGAAGTGGAAGTTGTTTTTGAAATGACCTCCTTGGCAGATATCATTGCCATTCTGTCAAGTTTTCCTATCAACTCCTATGTGATTTGGCTTATAGTAACAGGAACAGGGAATGGACTTGCAGCAGAGTTCTTCAGTTTCAACCTCGCTGTCTGTGAGATCTTCATATGTTTGTCATCTGCCTTAGCTCTTCTCATGTACAAATGGGAAACTCTCTGTACAAGCGTAGAGTTTTTGGATGGATTTGCCGTCACTGGTCGTCCTCTGTTTCAGTGTCTGATGTGTGTTGAGCGTTACCTGGCAGTGGTTCATCCTGTAACCTTTCTGAAGTACAAACCTCTCAGATATAGAGTGATCTGTTCTGGTGTTGTCTGGGTGGCAGGATTTCTTTCCTGTGGGGTCAGCCTCACAACTTTTTTATTGTCTCTCAGTAACTTGGGCTTTGCAGTTTTCTTTGCACAATTCTTCCTCTTCTTCTCTTTTCAGCTGTTCTGCTTTTTGGCTGTTCTCAGAGCTCTGAAGCAGTCAGGACCAGGAGAGAGAGGGAGAGAGAAAGACGAGGAAAATCATTTGAAGAGAAGAGCATTTTATCTCATTCTAATAACTAACGTGACTTTAATTATCTTATATGCTCCTTATATTATTTTTGCAGCTCCACAGTGGATTTCAGCAGAGTATGCTGGTGAACTCTCATCTGTTAGTTATTGTTGTTTTACTTTGACTAGTTTAGTGCAGCCTCTTCTCTTTCTCTACCGGGTCGGCAAACTACCCTTCATGAAATGTCAATAATTCAGTTTTAATGATCATAATTATCGTTGTAAAGTCTCTGTAATTTATGTTATTGTAGGAGTCAAGAGTTCTAAATATTTCAAATGCATGATATTTGTTATATGAGCTTGCACTATTTTGTTTTTGTAAATTTGACTGCTTTTTTTTTTTTTTTCCATTTTTACGCAATAACTTGAATAACCAGGTTGAAGGATGAGCTTTGTGAATTCAGTCAACCCTAAAATGACTGTAGTGATCTAATGCTGTAGAAAGGGGCCAAATAAAATAATTTAATGTGTATATTCTAATAAAAGATTTGCAATGGTGCAAGATGAAATGTGCTGCAATGTAAATCATATACATCTGTTGACAGAGTGACAGAAGAGTATCTGTTTTCACTATTTGAGTTAGTTTGTGATTTCGTGGCTATTGAAAGCAGGTGTTTTTTGGGGTGTGATGTTGCTTTTATGTTACTCTGATCCCAAATGAACTTTGTGAACTTTATCCTTTACTTAATGTGAGGATTTTCACTTATTTCTCATGTGTAGAGATGAATTATTGATATTGTTGAACATTTTTATCTCTCATGGTAATAGAGATGGCAGTTGTTTCCAAGATCTGCTCTAAAGCACTGTATATTTTTGTAATGCAGTAGTTTTGCTTATGTGTCTGGTGTTAATTAAACACCTATATATCTAAGGTCCAGAATTCATCATTTTAAATTGATTTATGAAGGGGTTAAGATGCTGTTGTTAGTCTTTGTTTAAAGTTCACTTCCAGAATGATTGGAATTTACTGATTTATTCACCAACATGTCATTCAAGATGTTCATGTCTTTCTTTTTTCAGTCCCAAAGAAATTCAGATTTTTGAGGAAAACATTTCTTCTCCATATAGTGGACATCAGTGATTCAATGGCCAAAAAGTTGAAGGTCCAAATTGCAGTTTCAGTGCAGCTTCAAAGGGCTCTACACGATCCCAGTAGAGAAATAAGGGGCATATCTAGTGAAATTATCAGCCTTTTTTTAATATACAAATGATATACTTTTTAACCACAAATGCTCATTTTGCACTAGCCCTGCGATACACGTGCATCTTCACGCGTTACATAATCACGTTGGAAAAGTCACACATGGTTAGTTCTTCGTCTGTCTACTTCAGTTAAAAAGGGTAGGATAGGGCAAAAAACTCTGTAAGGTTCACAGAACCCCAGACACTTTGATCTTTTTAGATGGACAATACACACACGGTGTATTAAGATACAAACATATGGTTCCACATCTCACTGAGAGAAGATGAGAGAAAAGTCTCTGAATGGTCAATAACAAAATATAGTGTTCTACATGAATGCAAGTGTTACTCACAGTCATGTTTGGTATCATTTGAATTGTTTCTGTCCATCTGGTACAACGGTCTCATTCTTACAAGAAGTAAGGGTAAACAGATCCTAAGAGTTTATGGATATTTTGCTCACTGTAGAGGGTGTGCAATCTCCTAGTGTCTTTCGTGCAAATTACCATCTGTCCCTAAAAAGGTGTAAACGATCATGTCTGGGACTTGATCAATGCAAATTCCAATTTTTAGCTCCTGTCCCCATTTTGTGGCTAATTTGTCTTGGTCTGGGAAATGTGGCAAGAGGATCAGGGCGAATTCTGTAGCCAGAAGGTGGCTGGGTGAAACTGGGTGTCTCTACACTTCACACTATTTATTTTTGTAAATTCAGGTATGCATCTTTTACACTTAGATTTATCTTTGAGAATTTGATGCTTGTATTGATATGATCTGATATCTCTGAATTGGCTGTGTAATTGGCATACTGCATAAGTACCTAGTTACATTTGATTAAATTCTGATTTACTCTGTAATTATTGACTCTAGTAAGTTTTATCCCAAATAAATGAGTACAATAATATTAAAGAATAAATTGAATAATCAGATGTCTGAATTGATTATTCTATGAATGATCAATGATAATTGGCATTCTAACCCAAATGCGAGGTAATGATAAAATAGAGTCCGATTAGAAAATAAAATGGTGTCAGATTAACCTAAACCTGGAGATTAACCTAAATTGAATAACTTTGCATGCTAAAAAGACTGAACACACAAGAACCTTGAACTCCATCTCATTTTCTCCTTAAACTTCAAAATCATCCAACATTGTTGTTTTAGCTTTTTAGATAAAGGGTGTTTGACTTTCTCTGCACATTCGCTTTTTTAACGCTGGGTCAGTGCTTCTGCCTATAAATGAGTTTGAGCTAATGTAAGATGAGTATTTGTGGTTAAAAAGTAAATACATTTTTATTTTTCTTAGAAAATTACCAATTGTTTTGCTACAGTCTTAAAAATAAAGGTGCTTCACAATGCCATAGAAGAACCTTTTTTGTCTTAATGGTTCCATAAGGAACCTTTAACATCTGTTTCTGTTTCATAAAAGGTTCTTTGTGCGAAAGAAGGTTCTTCAGATTATAAAAAGGTAAGAAAGAGATAAAAAGGCTTTAAAGAGCCTTTGACTGAATGGTCCTTCGTGGAACCAAAAATGGTTCTTCTACGGCATCGCTTAAAGAACCCTTTAAAGCAGCTTTATTTTTAAGAGTGTAGATAAAGCTGTTATTCCTCGACTGGGATTGTGTAGAGCGCTTTAAAGCTGCATTAAAACTGTAATTTGGACCTTCAACCTGTTGACCACCACTGAAGTCCACTATATGGAGAAAAATCCTAAAATGTTTTCCTCAAAAAAAAAAAACAAAAAAAAACTTTCTTTATGACTGAAGAAAGAAATATAGGAATTATCAGGAAATTTGTATTCTGGAAGTGAACTTCTCATTTAAGGCTTAGAATGCCTAAAAAGTGCTGCCATCTTGTGACCAATTGCATGCCAGTTTTCCAAAAGTTGTCTTTGAAAATGTGATTAGCACACAAAAAAATATTCAGAATGTAGCTTTTTATAATATATAATATATAATTAATAAAATACTGAGCATTTATTACATAAACACAGTTTTGTGTTTCTCAGTTAAACATAATATCTGAAGATCTGAAGAGAGGGTTTTATCTATGTTAGCTGCTTAATCTTAAACCGTTGTTTGTGATTTTAATAAGTTTTAAAGTCTTATTTGTTTTAAAGCTGAAGTAGACATAGAAAAACACTTCTAAATTGATTTATACTGAGTTGATTTAGTAGCTGATGTTGTTTTTGTGTCATCTGAGTAGCATTTTGCATCAGGTTGAAGGTTGTTGTTGAAAGCAGGTGGTTGTTATTTTGGGATTTGCAGTGATTCTTATGACAGCTCTCCTGTTGTTTTCACAGCTGACAGTGAAGGAATTATTTACATGGATTAGACATAAATGACTTATGATGCATTCCAAGCTACACACTTATAATATTTATTTTTCAAGTTTTTCAAGAAATAAACCAATGCCATTAGTGTTTGTAGAGACCAAAATACTTTTTAGATTTTGCAAATAAGAGAACACAATCGGTCTAAATATGATGTCACGTAACACATTTGCATGTCAGAGTTACAAAACCCACCTAGGTAAAGTGGTGCAAGTCATGTTTTTGTGTGACACCTTTACTGAGAAGCCAGCTTGAGAATGACTCCTTCATATGTATTTACATTTTTTATATAGTTTCTTTTAAATCACATGAAGCATTATAGACCACAGGATTAAGGTAATGATTTGAATGTTGCTGCTTATTTTGTCATTATTCTTGTTTGACAGAAATACAAATGTGGCATTGTGCTTTTTTGTTCTTGTTTTTTCATGCACGAAACAGTTCACTTTGTATTTAATAGTCCCACTATTATACATGAATTCATTGGCATATTTAAGTTTGCAACTACTTGATTTGTGCTCTGATAAAAGCTTTTTATGTCATTTTTTCTTATGCAACTTGAACGTTTATGTTGAGATAAAGTTGCTTAGATTTGTTGCAGTGCAAATGGTGTGAGAATGGTTTAAAGTCTGTATCCCTCTGTTTTTGTTTTTATTTTAATGTATACAGTGAAATAAGATGAACATCTACCTTGAGATCACCAACACTACTGGATCAAACTCTTCCCGTTTCTCAAATGATAATACAGGCCCTAGATTTGAACATATATTTTTAAATTCAATCATTTGTGCTGCAAGCGTTCTGTTGGGTTTTCCCACCAACTCCTATGTGATTTGGCTTATAACAAGAGGAACAGGGAATGGACTTGCTGCAGAGTTCTTCAGTCTCAACCTCTCTGTCTCTGAGATGATCTACAGTCTGCACTCCCTCTTCGAACTTCTCCGCTATACTTTTTTCAATCTCGCAAATGTAGTGTTTTTCTTTGAAGGAACTGCCACCACTGGTCGTCCTCTGTTTCAGTGTCTGATGTGTGTTGAGCGTTACCTGGCAGTGGTTCATCCTGTAACCTTTCTGAAGTTCAAACCTCTCAGATATAAAGTAATCTGCTCTGTTATTGTCTGGGTGGCAAGTTTGTCCTGCTACGGTCTGGCTAATACAGTTTCAACGACCCATGTAAGGTTTATTTCTCTTGGTTTTATATTGATGCAGCTTATCCTCTTCCTCGGCATCCAGTTGTTTTGTCTTGTGGCTGTTCTCAGAGCTTTGAAGCAGTCAGGACCTGGAGAGAAAGTGAGAGAGCGAGAAGAGGAAAACCACATGAAGCAAAGAGCATTTATCATCATTCGAATCATTACTGTGACCATGGTTATTATATATGTTCCGTATATTATTTCACTTCTTCTTGCTTTGAGTTCATCAGGCTATTCAGAGGTAGTCTCAGATATTAGTTATGCTTGTTTTGCTTTGGGTGGTTTAATGCTGCCTTTTCTCTTTCTTCACCGCGTAGGGAAACTGCCCTTTGTTAAGTGGCAAATGCAATAATATTACTTCTACTAGTAACAAATTGCCTTTCATTGCTTAAGTGATCTCTCTTTTTTATGATGCACGTATTTGTTTTTTGAAAGTTATGGGGGGTTTTAAAGAACTATAGTGATGTAATAGATTGTAAGGATTGTCCTTTTCATATGTTCATATATGTACAAAAAAATTGACTTTTGTTAAACAATTTGAACTAACCATGAAGCTAAACAATATTTCTTTTTTTTTCAGTAGCTTTGTCTTAAGTGTTCTGTTTTTGTTTCATAAGCATGATAGATGCTGTGTAGGACTTTCCATTACAACTATAGAGAAGTGTCACAAAATCTTTTTCATGACATTTGCACATATTAAAAGCAAACCTACACTTAGTCACCATGAGACAGCGTGACTGGTTATTTACTTTACAAATTGTCTAATCCATATAGAATTCCCTGTTTTACTAAACATAATGCCTGATTCCTAACCTCTGCATTGTTGCTTTAATACCCCTCTCTCACCTTGTAGTAGGTAACACTATTTAAAAAAAAACACACACAATTTTTAATCATCAGATATGATGTCATTGAATGTATTTGCATTCGGGGCTTCAGATATATGTTGACTGTGAAGGTAAATTTGGGTGCCTACATCTCTAACCCTCACAGGTCTTTTTTTTTCTGATTTCATATAGACTACAGAAGGGAAAAAGGTAATTAGGATGATTTTTATTGTTTGTTTGAATGATATTGATTCTGTTTATATGTTAGTCATATTTAAGTATACACTTTTAACATCCTTAACTTAAAATTAGAAAAAGAGGTTTTCACAGCAGTGCTATGGAAGTACCATTTTGGGCTCACCAAAAGAACATTTTAGTAAACAGTTCTTTAAAGAAACATATTTCTTTTTGGAACCATCAGAACCTCTGAAAATTAGATTTTTCAGAGTAATTTAAATTCCAGTCTTTCTTTTTCAATGATACAAGGAAGGACACTGGTGCTGAATCGATGATATCATTAGGCCTACACCGCATTCCAAATTATTATGCAAATTGTATGTAAGTGTCATAAACACACAGTTTTTGTTTTTCAATTAAACTCATGGATGGTATTGTGTCTCATGGCTCTTTGGATCACTGAAATGAATCTCAGACACCTGTGATAAATAGTTTGCCAAATGAGCCCATTTAAAGGAAAAGTACTTAAGAAGGATGTTCCACATTATTAAGCAGGCCACAGGTTTCAAGCAATTATGGGAAAGAAAAAGGTCTCTCTGCTGCCGAAAAGCGTCAAATAGTGCAATGCTTTGGACAAGGTATGAAAACATTAGATATTTCACGAAAACGTAAGCGTGATAATTGTACTGTGAAGAGATTTGAGGCTGATTCAGAGCACAGACAGGTTCGTGCAGGTAAAGGCAGAATGAGGAAGGTTTCTGCCAGACAAATTCATCAGATTAAGAGAGCAGCTACTAAAATGCCATTACAAAGTAGCAAACAGGTTTTTGAAGCTGCTGGTGCCTCTTGAGTCCCGCGAACATCAAGGTGTAGGATCCTCCAGAGGCTTGCAGTTGTGCATAAACCTACTATTCGGCCACTCCTAACTAATGCTCACAAGCAGAAACGGTTGCAGTGGGCCCAGACATACATGAAGACTCATTTTCAAACAGTCTTGTTTACTGATGAGTGTTGTGCATCTTTGGATGGTCCAGATAGGTGGAGTAGTGGATGGAACATGTCCCAACAAGGCTGCGATCACAACAAGGAGGTGGCGTTTTTGGCCGGAATCATAGGGAGAGAGCTGGTTGGCCCCTTTAGGATCCCTAAAGGTATTAAAATGACCTCGGCAAAGTATGTCGAGTTTTTGACTTACCACTTTCTTTCATGGTAAAAAAAGAAGAACTGTGCCTTCCGTAGCAAAATCATCTTCATGCATGACAATGCACCATCTCATGCTGCAAATAATACCTCATGTGTCATTGGCTGCTATCTGCATAAAAGATGAGAAACTCATGGTGTGGCCACCATCCTCCCCTGACCTCAACCAGATTGAGAACCTCATGTATCATGTAACATGTATCCTCTGCGGTTGTTAAGCACCCTGAGTTCGTAAGTTGAAACGTAGGTCTATCAAATGAGAAATGTTTTTTTTTCTGAATTAAAAATTACGTGTCACATGAATTAAAATTAAAAACACATCCAAAGAGCTCGCTACTCATGTGAGAAAAGCACTAGGGTGCATTAATGATCTGAAGAAACAACGCTGGCCACTGGGCTGTTTTTCAAGAAAATAGAG
>NC_133379.1:35063332-35105296 GCF_049309525.1 Garra rufa
ATATATATATATATATATATATATATATTTAACCCATAGATCTGGTAGATATGTGTTTGGATGTCTCATTACTAAAACAAAGTACACCTCCAAACATGACGCCCTTCTTACCTTGGAAGGTAGACTCCCCTAGCAGCTTCCTGCTCAGAAGGTGAGCTACATTAATCCGGCCCTTGTAAAAAGAAGCATCTTTCGGATGAGGCAATGAACTGGCCTCCTGACCTGTAGTGGTCATTAATTCCTTACCTTAATGATGTATTTGACCTCATTTATGGAAGTGGTAGCGCATTCCGCCGACCTTATAGAGCCTGGCAGCATGCGCTACCTTTGTGAAAAACTAGTCTGGCCAGCAGGGGGGGCTCTTTCCCTGACATGTACCTATGGGATCAAACGTCCTAATACAACGATGCGGATTCCAGGCCGTGAAAAGGAGCAAATGTTTTTATGAAACCTTAAAGTGCCCCTATTATGCCATTTTAAAGGTAGTTAATATTGTTGTAATAGTCTCTTAAAACAGGTTTACATGTATGCAAGTTCAAAAAACACTTTAGTTTTCTCCAAAATTAGATTTATTTTTACCCCGTTTCTAAATGATTCGTAAACGACTCGTTTGAAGCAGTTCAAAGAATCAGTCTCTCTAAACCCCTCCTTTCAGTGAGCCCTCACTGCTGTGATTGGTCAGATGGTGCAGTCCTTTTGGATTGGTCTACCGCTTCAGCGCAAAACGAAACGTCCATTGGCATAACTGAATGACAGCTGCGGAGACCTGTTAATGCATAGAAAAGATAGCCTCGATTTTACCCTATCAATTCGAGCCGGAGTCTGACGATGAAACGGTTGAAGTGTCACATCGACAAGAAACTGTTTTGCAAGCACGACCGGAGCAGGACGTTTCTCAGTGGGTGTCATATGTTAACTGTGGAAAATGCTTGCAATTTGCTTTTGTAAGCGAACCGGGCACACCTCTACGTTGTGAACTTCAACACTGTAACGTACAACCCATAACACTGCGTTAAGCCATCGTTTATCATTATCATTACTTAAACTAATAAGGCAGACAGACAGTCAAGCTGCATCAATCACAAGACTTTTTAGACTACATTGCACTCACAGCTGAACAACAGAACTACAGAAACGCAAGTTAGCTGCTTACCAAGACATGTGCGGGGTTGTTACACACCATAACGTACACAAAGACGTATTTTGAACGATCGCTAGAAAATACAATTATTAATCATACTTACAGGTAGAAGTTCAGAGGAGCAAGCCGGTCCAAATAAACTTGGCACTGATCCATTTTTTAAAACCAAGCGTTTGGTGAATCTCGCGTTGTAACGTTACTCCCCAAGATTGGAAAAGCAGTCATCAGTAAAATGACGCGAACACAACACAAGATTGGCATTGGACTGCTGAGGTGTTGAAAAAATTAATGTTAACCACTCATTCTTGATAGTGTCATCTTTCGGAAGGGCATATAAAACAAATTCACTCTCACAGCGCAGGGCGTCTTCTTGACATGATGTAATCCACGTGAAAATGGTAGGCCTACTGTTTGTGGGCGGGCAAGTTGTTCGCGAAATTGAATGTGGGCGGACATTACGCAAATGTGTAGCTCGTGACGTGTGGCCGTTACAGAAAAAAGATTCGAATTGCTGACGACTCGTTTAGGCGAATGTGAGCCGACTCTTTTTTTTGTTAGACAAAAACTTTATTTATAGTGCACTGTCGGCGTCACAACTTTGCAGATAGTTTATGTTCACATACAGCTACATGACACACTACATGAAATATCATATTTGAAAAGGCATAATAGGGGCACTTTAATCCGGCCCTTGTAAAAAGAAGCATCTTTCGGATGAGGCATTAAACTGGCCTCCTGACTTTCTGTGGTCATTAATTCCCTACCTTAATGGTGAATTTGACCTCATTTATGGAGGTGGTAGCACATTCCGCTGGCCTCATTGAACCTGTCAGGATACCCTACCCCTCTATCAGAGCAGCTTCATTCACCAAATAAGAACAAGTTCAACTGTTGCTTGCAGTAGTCAGATTCTGGTTACTCTCCAAAGCTAAGCAGGTCCAAACCTGATCTGTGCATGGATGGGAGACCCTTTGTGGAAAACTAACTTCCTGCTGGAGATAGTTTTAGTCCACCCAGCAGGGGGGGCTCTTTCCCTGACATGTACCTATGGGATCAAACGGCCTAATACAACGAGGCGGAATCCAGGCCGTGAAAAGGAGCAAATGTTTTTATGAAACCTTAATCCGGCCCTTGTAAAAAGAAGCATCTTTCGGATGAGGCAATGAACTGGCCTCCTGACCTGTAGTGGTCATTAATTCCCTACCTTAATGATGAATTTGACCTCATTTATGGAAGTGGTAGCGCATTCCGCCGACCTTATAGAGCCTGGCAGCATGTGCTACCTTTGTGAAAAACTAGTCTGGCCAGCAGGGGGGGGCTCTTTCCCTGACATGTACCTATGGGATCAAACGTCCTAATACAACGAGGCGGATTCCAGGCCGTGAAAAGGAGCAAATGTTTTTATGAAACCTTAATCCGGCCCCTGTAAAAAGGAGTGTCCTTCTCATGAGGCATTAAACTGGCCTCTTGACTTTCTGTGGTCATTAATTCCCTACCTTAATGGTGAATTTGAACTCATTTATGGAGGTCGTAGCACATTCCGCTGGCCTGATTGAACCTGTCAGGATGCTCTATCAGACCAGCTTCATTCATCAAAAAATAACAAGTTCAACTGTTGCTTGCAGTAGTCAGGTTCTGGTTACTCTCTAAGCCTAAGCAGGCCCAAGCCTGCTCTGTGCATGGATGGTAGACCGTTTGTGGAAAACTAGCTTCCTGCTGGAGATAGTTTTAGTCCAGCCAGCAGGGGTTGCTCATTCCCTGACATGTACTTTAGGTTCCAAAAGTCCAGATATACAAAAATGACTTCTGCGGTGTAAGGCTTTTGATGAAGCATTAAACCGCCCCATTTAACTAGGCAGATTCCGGGCCTTAAAAAGGAGCAAATGTTTTTATGAAAATTTAATCCGGCCCTTGTAAAAAGAAGCATCTTTCGGATGAGGCAATGAACTGGCCTCCTGACCTTTAGTGGTCATTAATTCCCTACCTTAATGATGAATTTGACCTCATTTATGGAAGTGGTAGCGCATTCCGCCGACCTTATAGAGCCTGGCAGCATGCGCTACCTTTGTGAAAAACTAGTCTGGCCAGCAGGGCGGGCTCTTTCCCTGACATGTACCTATGGGATCAAACGTCCTAATAGAACGAGGCGGATTCCAGGCCGTGAAAAGGAGCAAATGTTTTTATGAAACCTTATTCCGGCCCTTGTAAAAAGAAGCATCTTTCGGATGAGGCAATAAGCTGGCCTCCTCACCTTTAGTGGTCATTAATTCCCTACCTTAATGATGAATTTGACCTCATTTATGGAAGTGGTAGCGCATTCCGCCGACCTTATAGAGCCTGGCAGCATGAGGTACCTTTGTGAAAAACTAGTCTGGCCAGCAGGGGGGGCTCTTTCCCTGACATGTACCTATGGGATCAAACATCCTAATACAACGAGGCGGATTCCAGGCCGTGAAAAGGAGCAAATGTTTTTATGAAACCTTAATCCGGCCCTTGTAAAAAGGAGTGTCCTTCTCATGAGGCATTAAACTGGCCTCCTGACTTTCTGTGGTCTTTAATTCCCTACCTTAATGGTGAATTTGACCTCATTTATGGAGGTGGTAGCACATTCCGCTGGTCTGATTGAACCTGTCAGGATGCGCTACCCCTCTATCAGGGCAGCTTCATTCATCCAAAAAGAACAAGTTCAACTGTTGCTTGCAGTAGTCAGATTCTGGTTACTTTCTAAAGCTAAGCAGGCCCAAGCCTGCTCTGTGTGTGGATGGGAGACCCTTTGTGGAAAACTAGCTTCCTGCTGGAGATAGTTTTAGTCCAGCCAGCAGGGGTTGCTCATTCCCTGACATGTACTTTAGGTTCAAAAAGTCCAGATATACAAAAATGACTTCTGCGGTGTAAGGCTTTTGATGAAGCATTAAACCGCCCCATTTAACTAGGCAGATTCCGGGCCTTGAAAAGGAGCAAATGTTTTTATGAAACCTTAATCCGGCCCTTGTAAAAAGAAGCATCTTTCAGATGAGGCAATAAACTGGCCTCCTGACCTTTAGTGGTCATTAATTCCCTACCTTTACGATGAATTTGACCTCATTTATGGAAGTGGTAGCGCATTCCGCCGACCTTATAGAGCCTGGCAGCATGCGCTACCTTTGTGAAAAACTAGTCTGGCCAGCAGGGGGGGCTCTTTCCCTGACATGCAACTATGGGATCAAACGTCCTAATACAATGAGGCGGATTCCAGGCCGTGAAAAGGAGCAAATGTTTTTATGAAACCTTAATCTGGCCCCTGTAAAAAGGAGTGTCCTTCTCATGAGGCATTAAACTGGCCTCTTGACTTTCTGTGGTAATTAATTCCCTACCTTAATGGTGAATTTGTCCTCATTTATGGAGGTGGTAGCACATTCCGCTGGCCTGATTGAACCTGTCAGGATGCGCTACCCCTCTATCAGAGCAGCTTCATTCATCACAAAATAACAATTTCAACTGTTGCTTGCAGTAGTCAGATTCTGGTTATTCTCTAAAGCTAAGCAGGCCCAAGCCTGCTCTGTGCATGGATGGGAGACCATTTGTGGAAAGCTAGTTTCTTGCTGGAGATAGTTTTAGTCCACCCAGCAGGGGGGGCTCTTTCCCTGACATGTACCTATGGGATCAAACGTCCTAATACAACGAGGCGGATTCCAGGCCGTGAAAAGGAGCAAATGTTTTTATGAAACCTTAATCCGGCCCTTGTAAAAAGAAGCATCTTTCGGATGAGGCAATAAACTGGCCTCCTGACCTTTAGTGGTCATCAATTCCCTACCTTAATGATGAATTTGACCTCATTTATGGAAGTGGTAGCGCATTCCGCCGACCTTATAGAGCCTGGCAGCATGAGGTACCTTTGTGAAAAACTAGTCTGGCCAGCAGGGGGGGCTCTTTCCCTGACATGTACCTATGGGATCAAACATCCTAATACAACGAGGCGGATTCCAGGCCATGAAAAGGAGCAAATGTTTTTATGAAACCTTAATCCGGCCCCTGTAAAAAGCAGTGTCCTTCTCATGAGGCATTAAACTGGCCTCTTGACTTTCTGTGGTCATTAATTCCCTTCCTTAATGGTGAATTTGACCTCATTTATGGAGGTGGTAGCACATTCCGCTGGCCTGATTGAACCTCTCAGGATGCGCTGCCCCTCTATCAGAGCAGCTTCATTCATCCAAAAAGAACAAGTTCAACTGTTGCTTGCAGTAGTCAGATTCTGGTTACTCTCTAAGCCTAAGCAGGCCCAAGCCTGCTCTGTGCATGGATGGTAGACCGTTTGTGGAAAACTAGCTTCCTGCTGGAGGATAGTTTTAGTCCAGCCAGCAGGGGTTGCTCATTCCCTGACATGTACTTTAGGTTCCAAAAGTCCAGATATACAAAAATGACTTCTGCGGTGTAAGGCTTTTGATGAAGCATTAAACCGCCCCATTTAACTAGGCAGATTCCGGGCCTTAAAAAGGAGAAAATGTTTTTATGAAACCTTAATCCGGTCCTTGTAAAAAGAAGCATCTTTCGGATGAGGCAATGAACTGGCCTCCTGACCTTTAGTGGTCATTAATTCCCTACCTTAATGATGAATTTGACCTCATTTATGGAAGTGGTAGCGCATTCCGCCGACCTTATAGAGCCTGGCAGCATGCGCTACCTTTGTGAAAAACTAGTCTGGCCAGCAGGGGGGGGCTCTTTCCCTGACATGTACCTATGGGATCAAACATCCTAATACAACGAGGCGGATTCCAGGCCGTGAAAAGGAGCAAATGTTTTTATGAAACCTTAATCCGGCCCCTGTAAAAAGGATTGTCCTTCGCATGAGGCATTAAACTGGCCTCCTGACTTTCTGTGGTCATTAATTCCCTACCTTAATGGTGAATTTGACCTCATTTATGGAGGTGGTAGCGCATTCCGCCGACCTTATAGAGCCTGACAGCATGCGCTACCTTTGTGAAAAACTAGTCTGGCCAGCAGGGGGGGCTCTTTCCCTGACATGTACCTATGGGATCAAACGTCCTAATACAACGAGGCGGATTCCAGGCCGTGAAAAGGAGCAAATGTTTTTATGAAACCTTAATCCGGCCCCTGAAAAAAGGAGTGTCCTTCTCATAAAGCATTAAACTGGCCTCCTGACTTTCTGTGGTCATTAATTCCCTACCTTAATGGTGAATTTGACCTCATTTATGGAGCTGGTAGCACATTCCGCTGGTCTGATTGAACCTGTCAGGATGTGCATCCCCTCTATCAGAGCAGCTTCATTCATCCAAAAAAACCAAGTTCAACTGTTGCTTGCAGTAGTCAGACTCTGATTACTCTCTAAAGCTAAGCAGGCCCAAGCCTGCTCTGTGTGTGGATGGGAGACCCTTTGTGGAAAACTAGCTTCCTGCTGGAAATAGTTTTAGTCCAGCCAGCAGGGGTTGCTCATTCCCTGACATGTACTTTAGGTTCAAAAAGTCCAGATATACAAAAATGACTTCTGAGCTTCTGTAAGGCTTTTGATGAAGCATTAAACCGCCCCATTTAACTAGGCAGATTCCGGGCCTTGAAAAGGAGCAAATGTTTTTATGAAACCTTAATACGGCCCTTGTAAAAAGAAGCATCTTTCGGATGAGGCAATAAACTGGCCTCCTGACCTTTAGTGTTCATTAATTCCCTACCTTAATGATGAATTTGACCTAATTTATGGAGGTGGTAGCGCATTCTGCCGACCGTATAGAGCCGGGCAGCATGCGCTACCTTTGTAAAAAACTAGTCTGGCCAGCAAGGGGGGCTCTTTCCCTGACATGTACCTATGGGATCAAACGTCCTAATACAACGAGGCGGATTCCAGGCCGTGAAAAGGAGCAAATGTTTTTATGAAACCTTAATCCGGCCCCTGTAAAAAGGAGTGTCCTTCTCATGGGGCATTAAACTGGCCTCTTGACTTTCTGTGGTCATTAATTCCCTACCTTAATGGTGAATTTGACCTCATTTATGGAGGTGGTAGCACATTCCGCTGGCCTGATTGAACCTGTCAGGATGCGCTACCCCTCTATCAGAGCAGCTTCATTCTCCAAATAAGAACAAGTTCAACTGTTGCTTGCAGTAGTGAGATTCTGGTTACTCTCCAAAGCTAAGCAGGTCCAAACCTGATCTGTGCATGGATGGGAGACTCTTTGTGGAAAGCTAGCTTCTTGCTGGAGATAGTTTTAGTCCACCCAGCAGGGGAGGCTCTTTCCCTGACATGTACCTATGGGATCAAACGTCCTAATACAACGAGACGGATTCCAGTCCGTGAAAGGAGCAAATGTTTTTATGAAACCTTAATCTGGCCCTTGTAAAAAGAAGCATGTTTCGGATGAGGCAATAAACTGGCCTCCTGACCTTTAGTGGTCATTAATTCCCTACCTTAATGATGAATTTGACCTCATTTATGGAGGTGGTAGCGCATTCTGCCGACCTTATAGAGCCTGGCAGCATGCGCTACCTTTGTGAAAAACTAGTCTGGCCAGCAGGGGGGGCTCATTCTCTGATACGTACCTATGGGATCAAACGTCCTAATACAACGAGGCGGATTCCAGGCCGTGAAAAGGAGCAAATGTTTTTATGAAACCTTAATCCGGCCCTTGTAAAAAGAAGCATTTTTCGGATGAGGCAATAAACTGGCCTCCTGACCTTTAGTGGTCATCAATTCCCTACCTTAATGATGAATTTGACCTCATTTATGGAAGTGGTAGCGCATTCCGCCGACCTTATAGAGCCTGGCAGCATGAGGTACCTTTGTGAAAAACTAGTCTGGCCAGCAGGGGGGGCTCTTTCCCTGACATGTACCTATGGGATCAAACATCCTAATACAACGAGGCGGATTCCAGGCCGTGAAAAGGAGCAAATGTTTTTATGAAACCTTAATCCGGCCCCTGTAAAAAGGATTGTCCTTCGCATGAGGCATTAAACTGGCCTCCTGACTTTCTGTGGTCATTAATTCCCTACCTTAATGGTGAATTTGACCTCATTTATGGAGCTGGTAGCACATTCCGCTGGTCTGATTGAACCTGTCAGGATGCGCATCCCCTCTATCAGAGCAGCTTCATTCATCCAAAAAAACCAAGTTCAACTGTTGCTTGCAGTAGTCAGACTCTGATTACTCTCTAAAGCTAAGCAGGCCCAAGCCTGCTCTGTGTGTGGACGGGAGACCCTTTGTGGAAAACTAGCTTCCTGCTGGAAATAGTTTTAGTCCAGCCAGCAGGGGTTGCTCATTCCCTGACATGTACTTTAGGTTCAAAAAGTCCAGATATACAAAAATGACTTCTGCGGTGTAAGGCTTTTGATGAAGCATTAAACCGCCCCATTTAACTAGGCAGATTCCGGGCCTTGAAAAGGAACAAATGTTTTTATGAAACCTTAATCCGGCCCTTGTAAAAAGGAGTGTCCTTCTCATGAGGCATTAAACTGGCCTCTTGACTTTCTGTGGTCATTAATTCCCTTCCTTAATGGTGAATTTGACCTCATTTATGGAGGTGGTAGCACATTCCGCTGGCCTGATTGAACCTGTCTGGATGCGCTACCCCTCTATCAGAGCAGCTTCATTCATCCAAAAAGAACAAGTTCAACTGTTGCTTGCAGTAGTCAGATTTTGGTTATTCTCTAAAGCTAAGCAGGCCCAAGCCTGCTCTGTGCATGGATGGGAGACCATTTGTGGAAAACTAGCTTCCTACTGGAGAGTGTTTTAGTCCAGCCAGCAGGGTTTGCTCATTCCCAGACATCTACTTCAGGTTCCAAAAGTCCAGATATACAAAAATGACTTCTGCGGTGTAAGGCTTTTGATGAAGCATTAAATCTCCCCATTTAACTAGGCAGAGTCCGGGCCTTGAAAAGGAGCAAATGTTTTTATGAAACCTTAATCCGGCCCTTGTAAAAAGAAGCATTTTTCGGATGAGGAAATGAACTGGCCTCCTGACCTTTAGTGGTCATTAATTCCCTACCTTAATGATGAATTTGACCTCATTTATGGAGGTGGTAGCGCATTCCGCCGACCTTATAGAGCTTGGCAGCATGTGCTACCTTTGTGAAAAACTAGTCTGGCCAGCAGGGGGGGCTTATTCCCTGACATGTACCTATGGGATCCAACCTCCTAATACAACGAGGCGGTTTCCAGGCCGTGAAAAGGAGCAAATGTTTTTATGAAACCTTAATCCGGCCCTTGTAAAAACAAGCATCTTTCGGATGAGGCAATGAACCTGCCTCCTGACCTTTAGTGGTCATTAATTCCCTACCTTAATGATGAATTTGACCTCATTTATGGAAGTGGTAGCGCATTCCGCCGACCTTATAGAGCCTGGCAGCATGCGCTACCTTTGTGAAAAACTAGTCTGGCCAGCAGGGGGGGCTCTTTCCCTGACATTTACCTATGGGATCAAACGTCCTAATACAACGAGGCGGATTCCAGGCCGTGAAAAGGAGCAAATGTTTTTATGAAACCTTAATCCGGCCCCTGTAAAAAGGAGTGTCCTTCTCATAAGGCATTAAACTGACCTCTTGACTTTCTGTGGTCATTAATTCCCTACCTTAATGGTGAATTTGACCTCATTTATGGAGGTGGTAGCACATTCCGCTGGCCTCATTGAACCTGTCAGGATGCCCTACCCCTCTATCAGAGCAGCTTCCTTCAACACATAAGAACAAGTTCAACTGTTGCTTGCAGTAGTCAGATTCTGGTTACTCTCCAAAGCTAAGCAGGTCCAAACCTGATCTGTGCATGGATGGGAGACCCTTTGTGGAAAACTAACTTCCTGCTGGTGATAGTTTTAGTCCACCCAGCAGGGGGGGCTCTTTCCCTGACATGTACCTATGGGATCAAACGTCCTAATACAACGAGGTGGATTCCAGTCCGTGAAAAGGAGCAAATGTTTTTATGAAACCTTAATGTGGCCCTTGTAAAAAGAAGCATGTTTCGGATGAGGCAATAAATTGGCCTCCTGACCTTTAGTGGTCATTAATTCCCTACCTTAATAATGCATTTGACCTCATTTATGGAAGTGGTAGCGCATTCCGCCGACCTTATAGAGCCTGGCAGCATGCGCTACCTTTGTGAAAAACTAGTCTGGCCAGCAGGGGGGCTCTTTCCCTGACATGTACATATGGGATCAAACGTCCTAATACAACGAGGCGGATTCCAGGCCGTGAAAAGGAGCAAATGTTTTTATGAAACCTTAATCCGGCCCTTGTAAAACGAAGCATCTTTCGGATGAGGCATTAAACTGGCCTCCTGACTTTCTGTGGTCATTAATTCCCTACCTTAATGGTGAATTTGACCTCATTTATGGAGGTGGTAGCACATTCCGCTGGCCTGATTGAACCTGTCAGGATGCTCTATCAGAGCAGCTTCATCCATCCAAAAAAAATAAGTTCAACGGTTGCTTGCAGTAGTCAGATTGTGGTTATTCTCTAAAGCTAAGCAGGCCCAAGCCTGCTCTGTGCATGGATGGGAGACCATTTGTGGAAAACTAGCTTCCTACTGGAGAGAGTTTTAGTCCAGCCAGCAGGGTTTGCTCATTCCCTGACATGTACTTTAGGTTCCAAAAGTCCAGATATACAAAAATGACTTCTGCGGTGTAAGGCTTTTGATGAAGCATTAAATCTCCCCATTTAACTAGGCAGAGTCCGGGCCTTGAAAAGGAGCAAATGTTTTTATGAAACCTTAATCCGGCCCTTGTAAAAAGAAGCATTTTTCGGATGAGGCAATGAACTGGCCTCCTGACCTTTAGTGGTCATTAATTCCCTACCTTAATGATGAATTTGACCTCATTTATGGAGGTGGTAGCGCATTCCGCCGGCCTTATAGAGCTTGGCAGCATGTGCTACCTTTGTGAAAAACTAGTCTGGCCAGCAGGGGGGGCTTATTCCCTGACATGTACCTATGGGATCAAACGTCCTAATACAACGAGGCGGATTCCAGGCCGTGAAAAGGAGCAAATGTTTTTATGAAACCTTAATCCGGCCCCTGAAAAAAGGAGTGTCCTTCTCATGAGGCATTAAACTGGCCTCCTGACTTTCTGTGGTCATTAATTCCCTACCTTAATGGTGAATTTGACCTCATTTATGGAGGTGGTAGCACATTCCGCTGGTCTGATTGAACCTGTCAGGATGCGTTACCCCTCTATCAGAGCAGCTTCATTCCTCCAAAAGGAACAATTTCAACTGTTGCTTGCAGTAGTCAGATTCTGGTTACTCTCTAAAGCTAAGCAGGCCCAAGCCTGCTCTGTGCATGGATGGGAGACCCTTTGTGGAAAACTAGAGTCCTGCTGGAAATAGTTTTAGTCCAGCCAGCAGGGCTTGCTCATTCCCTGACATGTACTTTAGGTTCCAAAAGTCCAGATATACAAAAATGACTTCTGCGGTGTAAGGCTTTTGATGAAGCATTAAACCGCCCCATTTAACTAGGCAGATTCCGGGCTTTGAAAAGGAGCAAATGTTTTTATGAAACCTTAATCCGGCCCTTGTAAAAAGAAGCATCTTTCGGATGAGGCAATGAACTGGCCTCCTGACCTTTAGTGGTCATTAATTCCCTACCTTAATGATGAATTTGACCTCATTTATGGAAGTGGTAGCGCATTCCGCCGAGCTTATAGAGCCTGGCAGCATGAGGTACCTTTGTGAAAAACTAGTCTGGCCAGCAGGGGGGGCTCTTTCCCTGACATGTACCAATGGGATCAAACGTCCTAATACAACGAGGCGGATTCCAGGCCGTGAAAAGGAGCAAATGTTTTTATGAAACCTTAATCCGGCCCCTGAAAAAAGGAGTGTCCTTCTCATGAGGCATTAAACTGGCCTCCTGACTTTCTGTGGTCATTAATTCCCTACCTTAATGGTGAATTTGACCTCATTTATGGAGGTGGTAGCACATTCCGCTGGCCTCATTGAACCTGTCAGGATGCCCTACCCCTCTATCAGAGCAGCTTCCTTCAACACATAAGAACAAGTTCAACTGTTGCTTGCAGTAGTCAGATTCTGGTTACTCTCCAAAGCTAAGCAGGTGCAAACCTGATCTGTGCATGGATGGGAGACCCTTTGTGGAAAACTAACTTCCTTCTGGTGATAGTTTTAGTCCACCCAGCAGGGGGGGCTCTTTCCCTGACATGTACCTATGGGATCAAACGTCCTAATACAACGAGGCGGATTCCAGTCCGTGAAAAGGAGCAAATGTTTTTATGAAACCTTAATCTGGCCCTTGTAAAAAGAAGCATGTTTCGGATGAGGCAATAAACTGGCCTCCTGACCTTTAGTGGTCATTAATTCCCTACCTTAATAATGCATTTGACCTCATTTATGGAAGTGGTAGCGCATTCCGCCGACCTTATAGAGCCTGGCAGCATGCGCTACCTTTGTGAAAAACTAGTCTGGCCAGCAGGGGGGGCTCTTTCCCTGACATGTACATATGGGATCAAACATCCTAATACAACGAGGCGGATTCCAGGCCGTGAAAAGGAGCAAATGTTTTTATGAAACCTTAATCCGGCCCTTGTAAAACGAAGCATCTTTCGGATGAGGCATTAAACTGGCCTCCTGACTTTCTGTGGTCATTAATTCCCTACCTTAATGGTGAATTTGACCTCATTTATGGAGGTGGTAGCACATTCCGCTGGCCTGATTGAACCTGTCAGGATGCCCTACCCCTCTATCAGAGCAGCTTCATTCATCCAAAAAAAATAAGTTCAACGGTTGCTTGCAGTAGTCAGATTCTGGTTATTCTCTAAAGCTAAGCAGGCCCAAGCCTGCTCTGTGCATGGATGGGAGACCTTTTGTGGAAAACTAGCTTCCTACTGGAGAGAGTTTTAGTCCAGCCAGCAGGGTTTGCTCATTCCCTGACATGTACTTTAGGTTCCAAAAGTCCAGATATACAAAAATGACTTCTGCGGTGTAAGGCTTTTGATGAAGCATTAAATCTCCCCATTTAACTAGGCAGAGTCCGGGCCTTGAAAAGGAGCAAATGTTTTTATGAAACCTTAATCCGGCCCTTGTAAAAAGAAGCATTTTTCGGATGAGGCAATAAACTGGCCTCCTGACCTTTAGTGGTCATTAATTCCCTACCTTAATGATGAATTTGACCTCATTTATGGAGGTGGTAGCGCATTCCGCCGACCTTATAGAGCTTGGCAGCATGTGCTACCTTTGTGAAAAACTAGTCTGGCCAGCAGGGGGGGCTTATTCCCTGACATGTACCTATGGGATCAAACGTCCTAATACAACGAGGCGGATTCCAGGCCGTGAAAAGGAGCAAATGTTTTTATGAAACCTTAATCCGGCCCCTGAAAAAAGGAGTGTCCTTCTCATGAGGCATTAAACTGGCCTCCTGACTTTCTGTGGTCATTAATTCCCTACCTTAATGGTGAATTTTACCTCATTTATGGAGGTGGTAGCACATTCCGCTGGTCTGATTGAACCTGTCAGGATGCGTTACCCCTCTATCAGAGCAGCTTCATTCATCCAAAATGAACAAGTTCAACTGTTGCTTGCAGTAGTCAGATTCTGGTTACTCTCTAAAGCTAAGCAGGCCCAAGCCTGATCTATGTGTGGATGGGAGACCCTTTGTGGAAAACTAGCTTCCTGCTGGAGATAGTTTTAGTCCAGCCAGCAGGGGTTGCTCATTCCCTGACATGTACTTTAGGTTCAAAAAGTCCAGATATACAAAAATGACTCCTGCGGTGTAAGGCTTTTGATGAAGCATTAAACCGCCCCATTTAACTAGGCAGATTCCGGGCTTTGAAAAGGAGCAAATGTTTTTATGAAACCTTAATCCGGCCCTTGTAAAAAGAAGCATCTTTCGGATGAGGCAATGAACTGGCCTCCTGACCTTTAGTGGTCATTAATTCCCTACCTTAATGATGAATTTGACCTCATTTATGAAAATGGTAGCGCATTCCGCCGACCTTATAGAGCCTGGCAGCATGCGCTACCTTTGTGAAAAACTAGTCTGGCCAGCAGGGGGGGCTCTTTCCCTGACATGTACCTATGGGATCAAACGTCCTAATACAACGAGGCGGATTCCAGGCCGTGAAAAGGAGCAAATGTTTTTATCAGGGCTTAAAAACGAAAAAAAAAATCCATTCGGTTCACTCCGAGCAGAATCGATATTATGACGTTTCTGTTCTTGCGTTCCTCATTAAACAATACGTTCCGAGAACGGTTTTCTAGAAAAAATACCGGTTAATAACGTTATTTTATTACACGGCGCGATAGATAGATAGATAGATAGATAGATAGATAGATAGATAGATAGATAGATAGATAGATAGATAGTGTGTGCCTTTTAATAACATGTTTGGCATTATGTTTACAAATGATTCAACCAAATTCCGTGTTCGTGTCATCTGAACTTCTTGTCTTTAAAACC
The DNA here is from genome assembly GCF_049309525.1 of Garra rufa. Classification (NCBI taxonomy): domain Eukaryota; kingdom Metazoa; phylum Chordata; class Actinopteri; order Cypriniformes; family Cyprinidae; genus Garra; species Garra rufa. The sequence continues at coordinate 35,077,849 of NC_133379.1, forward strand.
GAAAGTAAACGAGTTCACCTGAAGGCCGTAACTAGGGTTTGAAAATTAGTGAGGTCCGAAGTAAGGTTGAGAAACACCGCTTTAATTAATGTTTTTTTGATGACTTAACGTTGACTAAAGAGCATGAGACGTCTTCCTGCTGGCCAGTAACGGTAACGTTATTTGTCATAGTAGCCTATTTCATTCTGTAACAAACAGATTTGTATTATGCTATTGTTTTTGATAGTGTTATACATTTCTTTCAGATATTAACGATGATCGCTGCGTTTGTCTTACCGATTGTGTTATCTTCCTGTCAGCAATTAAATTACAGATTGTCTAAAAGATTTTTTTTATGAATGTACAATGTTGCCGGATATTGCTACGAAAAACAAGCAATTACAAAAATAAAGAAAAAGATATCCGAAATAAGTTCAAATCTTGTGTTTTGTAAATAAGATTAATATATCAGTAACACTAACGTTCAACTTTCCACTTTATAAACGTCCCAAAGTGTCACAATAAATTGGAAAAATGAGTCAAAATACACGTATAATAGGTGGATCTGGCAACAAACGGAGGCTGCACACGCGCTCTCACTCAACGCGCTCTCAAGCCTCGTTCACTGCGCTAGCTTCTCGCATCAACATGAATTGCAAACACTCATGTGATATGAGGTGGTTTAAACGGCTAAATAATCATTCAGAGAGCTTGGCATTTTATTTTTGAATATACAAAAATGACCGAGGTCCGGACCTCGGTGACCTCATAGCTGGCTACGGCATATTCCTTACCTAATATAGCCAATTATAGGCTATTTTCACTCAAACAAAACAGAACTCCAGATAGTTATGCTTTTACATTTAATGCATAAAAGCAAAAGAAAACGTAATGCATAATTTTAACTACAAGTTTTAATTAGGCTACAATAACTTAAACCTAAACCTTTGCACATGAAACAGCCAGGTGCTTGGTAACCTTAAGCTGGTCGCATCAGAAAGGGCTCTGCTTATGTCTGCTTCGCGGGCATTTCACGGTGTATGCGTCACCGTCGCATTTGCGCACACAATTTGAATTCATGTTTTTGGTCTGCCAAATTGATATAATAAAGAGAACGATAAAAATACCGTTATTAACCGGTTAATTTGGAATTTCTGTTTCCGTTTCTGTTCAGAACGATTAAAATTGATTTTGTTTTCGTTTTTGTTTTTGTTCCTGTTCAATGTCATTTGTTTTCGGTTTTCGTTTTCGTTCCTTGAACCGGTTCAGAGCCCTGGTTTTTATGAAACCTTAATCCGGCCCTTGTAAAAAGAAGCATCTTTCAGATGAGGCAATAAACTGGCCTCCTGACCTTTAGTGGTCATTAATTCTCTACCTTAATGATGAATTTGACCTAATTTATGGAAGTGTAACTGTAAAAAGGATTGTCCTTCGCATGAGGCATTAAACTGGCCTCCTGACTTTCTGTGGTCATTAATTCCCTACCTTAATGGTGAATTTGACCTCATTTATGGAGGTGGTAGCGCATTCCGCCGACCTTATAGAGCCTGGCAGAATGCGCTACCTTTGTGAAAAACTAGTCTGGCCAGCAGGGGGGGCTCTTTCCCTGACATGTACCTATGGGATCAAACGTCCTAATACAACGAGGCGGATTCCAGGCCGTGAAAAGGAGCAAATGTTTTTATGAAACCTTAATCCGGCCCCTGTAAAAAGGATTGTCCTTCGCATGAGGCATTAAACTGGCCTCCTGACTTTCTGTGGTCATTAATTCCCTACCTTAATGGTGAATTTGACCTCATTTATGGAGGTGGTAGCGCATTCCGCCGACCTTATAGAGCCTGGCAGCATGCGCTACCTTTGTGAAAAACTAGTCTGGCCAGCAGGGGGGGCTCATTCCCTGACATGTACCTATGGGATCAAACGTCCTAATACAACGAGGCGGATTCCAGGCCGTGAAAAGGAGCAAATGTTTTTATGAAACCTTAATCCGGCCCCTGTAAACAAGAAGCATCTTTCGGATGAGGCATTAAACTGGCCTCCTGACTTTCGGATGAGGCATTAAACTGGCCTCCTGACTTTCTGTGGTCATTAATTCCCTACCTTAATGGTGAATTTGACCTCATTTATGGAGGTGGTAGCGCATTCCGCCGACCTTATAGAGCCTGGCAGCATGCGCTACCTTTGTGAAAAACTAGTCTGGCCAGAAGGGGGGCTCATTCCCTGACATGTACCTATGGGATCAAACGTCCTAATACAACGAGGCGGATTCCAGGCCGTGAAAAGGAGCAAATGTTTTTATGAAACCTTAATCCGGCCCTTGTAAAAAAGAAGCATCTTTCGGATGAGGCAATAAACTGGCCTGCTGACCTTTAGTGGTCATTAATTCCCTACCTTAATGATGAATTTGACCTCATTTATGGAGGTGGTAGCGCATTCCGCCGACCTTATAGAGCTTGGCAGCATGTGCTACCTTTGTGAAAAACTAGTCTGGCCAGCAGGGGGGGCTCTTTCCCTGACATGTACCTATGGGATCAAACGTCCTGATACAACGAGGCGGATTCCAGGCCGTGAAAAGGAGCAAATGTTTTTATGAAACCTTAATCCGGCCCCTGTAAAAAGGAGTGTCCTTCTCTTGAGGCATTAAACTGGCCTCTTGACTTTCTGTGGTCATTAATTCCCTACCTTAATGGTGAATTTGAACTCATTTATGGAGTTGGTAGCACATTCCGCTGGCCTGATTGAACCTGTCACGATGCGCTACCCCTTTATCAGAGCAGCTTCATTCACCACAAAATAACAAGTTCAACTGTTCCTTGCAATAGTCAGATTCTGGTTATTCTCTAAAGCTAAGCAGGCCCAAGCCTGCTCTGTGCATAGATGGTGAGACCCTTTGTGGAAAACTAGTGTCCTGCTGGGGATAGTTTTGTCCAGCCAGCAGGGCTTGCTCATTCCCTGACATGTACTTTAGGTTCCAAAAGTCCAGATATACAAAAATGACTTCTGCGGTCTAAGGCATTTGATGAAGCATTAAACCGCCCCATTTAACTAGGCAGATTCCGGGCCTTGAAAAGGAGCAAATGTTTTTATGAAACCTTAATACGGCCCTTGTAAAAAGAAGCATCTTTCGGATGAGGCAATGAACTGGCCTCCTGACCTTTAGTGGTCATTAATTCCCTACCTTTATGATGAATTTGACCTCATTTATGGAAGTGGTAGCGCATTCCGCCGACCTTATAGAGCCTGGCAGCATGCGCTACCTTTGTGAAAAACTAGTCTGGCCAGCAGGGGGGGCTCTTTCCCTGACATGTACCTATGGGATCAAACATCCTAATACAACGAGGCGGATTCCAGGCCGTGAAAAGGAGCAAATGTTTTTATGAAACCTTAATCCGGCCCTTGTAAAAAGAAGCATCTTTCGGATGAGGCATTAAACTGGCCTCCTGACTTTCTGTGGTCATTAATTCCCTACCTTAATGGTGAATTTGACCTCATTTATGGAGGTGGTAGCACATTCCGCTGGCCTCATTGAACCTGTCAGGATGCCCTACCCCTCTATCAGAGCAGCTTCCTTCAACACATAAGAAAAAAGTTCAACTGTTGCTTGCAGTAGTCAGATTCTGGTTACTCTCCAAAGCTAAGCAGGTCCAAACCTGATTTGTGCAAGGATGGGAGACCCTTTGTGGAAAACTTACTTCCTCCTGGTGATAGTTTTAGTCCACCCAGCAGGGGGGGCTCTTTCCCTGACATGTACCTATGGGATCAAACGTCCTAATACAACGATGCGGATTCCAGGCCGTGAAAAGGAGCAAATGTTTTTATGAAACCTTAATCCGGCCCTTGTAAAAAGAAGCATCTTTCGGATGAGGCATTAAACTGGCCTCCTGACTTTCTGTGGTCATTAATTCCCTACCTTAATGGTGAATTTGACCTCATTTATGGAGGTGGTAGCACATTCCGCTGGCCTCATTGAACCTGTCAGGATACCCTACCCCTCTATCAGAGCAGCTTCATTCAACAAATAAGAACAAGTTCAACTGTTGCTTGCAGTAGTCAGATTCTGGTTATTCTCCAAAGCTAAGCAGGTCCTAACCTGATCTGTGCATGGATGGGAGATCCTTTGTGGAAAACTAACTTCCTGCTGGAGATAGTTTTAGTCCACCCAGCAGGGAGGGCTCTTTCCCTGACATGTACCTATGGGATCAAATGTCCTAATACAACGAGGCGGATTCCAGTCCGTGAAAAGGAGCTAATGTTTTTATGAAACCTTAATCTGGGCCTTGTAAAAAGAAGCATGTTTCGGATGAGGCAATAAACTGGCCTCCTGACCTTTAGTGGTCATTAATTCCCTACTTTAATGATGCATTTGACCTCATTTATGGAAGTGGTAGCGCATTCCGCCGACCTTATAGAGCCTGGCAGCATGCGCTACCTTTGTGAAAAACTAGTCTGGCCAGCAGGGGGGGGCACTTTCCCTGACATGTACCTATGGGATCAAACGTCCTAATACAACGAGGCGGATTCCAGGCCGTGAAAAGGAGCAAATGTTTTTATGAAACCTTAATCCGGCCCCTGTAAAAAGGAGTGTCCTTCTCATGAGGCATTAAACTGGCCTCTTGACTTTCTGTGGTCATTAATTCCCTACCTTAATGGTGAATTTGACCTCATTTATGGAGGTGGTAGCGCATTCCGCCGACCTTATAGAGCCTGGCAGCATGCGCTACCTTTGTGAAAAACTAGTCTGGCCAGCAGGGGGGGCTCTTTCCCTGACATGTACCTATGGGATCAAACGTCCTAATACAACGAGGCGGATTCCAGGCCGTGAAAAGGAGCAAATGTTTTTATGAAACCTTAATCCGGCCCCTGTAAAAAGGATTGTCCTTTGCATGAGGCATTAAACTGGCCTCCTGACTTTCTGTGGTCATTAATTTCCTACCTTAATGGTGAATTTGACCTCATTTATGGAGGTGTTAGCGCATTCCGCCGACCTTATAGAGCCTGGCAGCCTGCGCTACCTTTGTGAAAAACTAGTCTGGCCAGCAGGGGGGGGCTCATTCCCTGACATGTACCTATGGGATCAAACGTCCTAATACAACGAGGCGGATTCCAGGCCGTGAAAAGGAGCAAATGTTTTTATGAAACCTTAATCCGGCCCTTGTAAAAAGAAGCATCTTTCGGATGAGGCAATAAACTGGCCTCCTGACCTTTAGTGGTCATTAATTCCCTACCTTAATGATGAATTTGACCTCATTTATGGAGGTGGTAGCGCATTCCGCCGACCTTATAGAGCCTGGCAGCATGCGCTACCTTTGTGAAAAACTAGTCTAGCCAGCAGGGGGGGCTCATTCCCTGACATGTACCTATGGGATCAAACAGCCTAATACAACGAGGCGGATTCCAAGCCGTGAAAAGGAGCAAATGTTTTTATGAAACCTTAATCCGGCCCTTGTAAAAAGAAGCATCTTTCGGATGAGGCAATGAACTGGCCTCCTGACCTTTAGTGGTCATTAATTCCCTACCTTAATGATGAATTTGACCTAATTTATGGAAGTGTCACTGTAAAAAGGATTGTCCTTCGCATGAGGCATTAAACTGGCCTCCTGACTTTCTGTGGTCATTAATTCCCTACCTTAATGGTGAATTTGACCTCATTTATGGAAGTGGTAGCGCATTCCGCCGACCTTATAGAGCCTGGCAGCATGCGCTACCTTTGTGAAAAACTAGTCTGGCCAGCATGGGGGGCTCTTTACCTGACATGTACCTATGGGATCAAACGTCCTAATACAACGAGGCGGATTCCAGGCCGTGAAAAGGAGCAAATGTTTTTATGAAACCTTAATCCGGCCCCTGTAAAAAGGATTGTCCGTCGCATGAGGCATTAAACTGGCCTCCTGACTTTCTGTGGTCATTAATTCCCTACCTTAATGGTGAATTTGACCTCATTTATGGAGGTGGTAGCGCATTCCGCCGACCTTATAGAGCCTGGCAGCATGCGCTACCTTTGTGAAAAACTAGTCTGGCCAGCAGGGGGGGCTCTTTCCCTGACATGTACCTATGGGATCAAACATCCTAATACAACGAGGCGGATTCCAGGCCATGAAAAGGAACAAATGTTTTTATGAAACCTTAATCCGGCCCCTGTAAAAAGGAGTGTCCTTCTCATGAGGCATTAAACTGGCCTCTTGACTTTCTGTGGTCATTAATTCCCTTCCTTAATGGTGAATTTGACCTCATTTATGGAGGTGGTAGCACATTCCGCTGGCCTGATCGAACCTGTCTGGATGCGCTACCCCTCTATCAGAGCAGCTTCCTTCAACACATAAGAAAAAGTTCAACTGTTGCTTGCAGTAGTCAGATTCTGGTTACTCACCAAAGCTAAGCAAGTCCAAACCTGATTTGTGCATGGATGGGAGACCCTTTGTGGAAAACTTACTTCCTCCTGGTGATAGTTTTAGTCCACCCAGCAGGGGGGGCTCTTTCCCTGACATGTACCTATGGGATCAAACGTCCTAATACAACGAGGCGGATTCCAGTCCGTGAAAAGGAGCAAATGTTTTTATGAAACCTTAATCTGGCCCTTGTAAAAAGAAGCATGTTTCGGATGAGGCATTAAACTGGCCTCCTGACTTTCTGTGGTCATTAATTCCCTACCTTAATGGTGAATTTGACCTCATTTATGGAGGTGGTAGCACATTCCGCTGGCCTGATTGAACCTGTCAGGATGCTCAATCAGAGCAGCTTCATTCATCCAAAAAAAATAAGTTCGACGGTTGCTTGCAGTAGTCAGATTTTGGTTATTCTCTAAAGCTAAGCAGGCCCAAGCCTGCTCTGTGCATGGATGGTAGACCATTTGTGGAAAACTAGCTTCCTACTGGAGAGAGTTTTAGTCCAGCCAGCAGGGTTTGCTCATTCCCTGACATGTACTTTAGGTTCCAAAAGTCCAGATATACAAAAATGACTCCTGCGGTGTAAGGCTTTTGATGAAGCATTAAACCGCCCCATTTAACTAGGCAGATTCCGGGCTTTGAAAAGGAGCAAATGTTTTTATGAAACCTTAATCCGGCCCTTGTAAAAAGAAGCATCTTTCGGATGAGGCAATGAACTGGCCTCCTGACCTTTAGTGGTCATTAATTCCCTACCTTAATGATGAATTTGACCTCATTTATGAAAATGGTAGCGCATTCCGCCGACCTTATAGAGCCTGGCAGCATGCGCTACCTTTGTGAAAAACTAGTCTGGCCAGCAGGGGGGGCTCTTTCCCTGACATGTACCTATGGGATCAAACGTCCTAATACAACGAGGCGGATTCCAGGCCGTGAAAAGGAGCAAATCTTTTTATGAAACCTTAATCCGGCCCTTGTAAAAAGAAGCATCTTTCGGATGAGGCAATGAACTGGCCTCCTGACCTTTAGTGGTCATTAATTCCCTACCTTAATGATGAATTTGACCTCATTTATGGAGGTGGTAGCGCATTCCGCCGACCTTATAGAGCCTGGCAGTATGCACTACCTTTGTGAAAAACTAGTCTGGCCAGCAGGGGGGGCTCATTCCCTGACATGTACCTATGAGATCAAACGTCCTAAAACAACGAGGCGGATTCCAAGCCGTGAAAAGGAGCAAATTTTTTTATGAAACCTTAATCCGGCCCTTGCAAAAAGAAGCATCTTTCGGATGAGGCAATGAACTGGCCTCCTGACCTTTAGTGGTCATTAATTCCCTACCTTAATGATGAATTTGACCTAATTTATGGAAGTGTAACTGTAAAAAGGATTGTCCTTCGCATGAGGCATTAAACTGGCCTCCTGACTTTCTGTGGTCATTAATTCCCTACCTTAATGGTGAATTTGACCTCATTTATGGAGGTGGTAGCGCATTCCGCCGACCTTATAGAGCCTGGCAGAATGCGCTACCTTTGTGAAAAACTAGTCTGGCCAGCAGGGGGGGCTCTTTCCCTGACATGTACCTATGGGATCAAACGTCCTAATACAATGAGGCGGATTCCAGGCCGTGAAAAGGAGCAAATGTTTTTATGAAACCTTAATCCGGCCCCTGTAAAAAGGATTGTCCTTCGCATGAGGCATTAAACTGGCCTCCTGACTTTCTGTGGTCATTAATTCCCTACCTTAATGGTGAATTTGACCTCATTTATGGAGGTGGTAGCGCATTCCGCCGACCTTATAGAGCCTGGCAGCATGCGCTACCTTTGTGAAAAACTAGTCTGGCCAGCAGGGGGGGCTCATTCCCTGACATGTACCTATGGGATCAAACGTCCTAATACAACGAGGCGGATTCCAGGCCGTGAAAAGGAGCAAATGTTTTTATGAAACCTTAATCCGGCCCTTGTAAAAAGAAGGCTCTTTCGGATGAGGCAATAAACTGGCCTGCTGACCTTTAGTGGTCATTAATTCCCTACCTTAATGATGAATTTGACCTCATTTATGGAGGTGGTAGCGCATTCCGCTGACCTTATAGAGCTTGGCAGCATGTGCTACCTTTGTGAAAAACTAGTCTGGCCAGCAGGGGGGGCTCTTTCCCTGACATGTACCTATGGGATCAAACGTCCTAATACAACGAGGCGGATTCCAGGCCGTGAAAAGGAGCAAATGTTTTTATGAAACCTTAATCCGGCCCCTGTAAAAAGGAGTGTCCTTCTCATGAGGCATTAAACTGGCCTCTTGACTTTCTGTGGTCATTAATTCCCTACCTTAATGGTGAATTTGAACTCATTTATGGAGTTGGTAGCACATTCCGCTGGCATGATTGAACCTGTCAGGATGCGCTACCCCTCTATCAGAGCAGCTTCATTCATCACAAAATAACAAGTTCAACTGTTCCTTGCAATAGTCAGATTCTGGTTACTCTCTAAATCTAAGCAGGCCCAAGCCTGCTCTGTGCATGGATGGGAGACCCTTTGTGGAAAACTAGCTTACTGCTGGAGATAGTTTTAGTCCAGCCAGCAGGGGTTGCTTATTCCCTGACATGTACTTTAGGTTCCAAAAGTCCAGATATACAAAAATGACTTCTGCGGTCCAAGGCATTTGATGAAGCATTAAACCGCCCCATTTAACTAGGCAGATTCCGGGCCTTGAAAAGGAACAAATGTTTTTATGAAACCTTAATCCGGCCCTTGTAAAAAGAAGCATCTTTCGGATGAGGCAATGAACTGGCCTCCTGACCTTTAGTGGTCATTAATTCCCTACCTTTATGATGAATTTGACCTCATTTATGGAAGTGGTAGCGCATTCCGCCGACCTTATAGAGCCTGGCAGCATGCGCTACCTTTGTGAAAAACTAGTCTGGCCAGCAGGGGGGGCTCTTTCCCTGACATGTACCTATGGGATCAAACATCCTAATACAACGAGGCGGATTCCAGGCCGTGAAAAGGAGCAAATGTTTTTATGAAACCTTAATCCGGCCCTTGTAAAAAGAAGCATCTTTCGGATGAGGCATTAAACTGGCCTCCTGACTTTCTGTGGTCATTAATTCCCTACCTTAATGGTGAATTTGACCTCATTTATGGAGGTGGTAGCACATTCCGCTGGCCTCATTGAACCTGTCAGGATGCCCTACCCCTCTATCAGAGCAGCTTCCTTCAACACATAAGAACAAGTTCAACTGTTGCTTGCAGTTGTCAGATTCTGGTTACTCTCCAAAGCTAAGCAGGTCCAAACCTGATCTGTGCATGGATGGGAGACCCTTTGTGGAAAACTAACTTCCTGCTGGTGATAGTTTTAGTCCACCCAGCAGGGGGGGCTCTTTCCCTGACATGTACCTATGGGATCAAACGTCCTAATACAACGAGGCGGATTCCAGTCCGTGAAAAGGAGCAAATGTTTTTATGAAACCTTAATCTGGCCCTTGTAAAAAGAAGCATGTTTCGGATGAGGCAATAAACTGGCCTCCTGACCTTTAGTGGTCATTAATTCCCTACCTTAATAATGCATTTGACCTCATTTATGGAAGTGGTAGCGCATTCCGCCGACCTTATAGAGCCTGGCAGCATGCGCTACCTTTGTGAAAAACTAGTCTGGCCAGCAGGGGGGGCTCTTTCCCTGACATGTACCTATGGGATCAAACGTCCTAATACAACGAGGCGGATTCCAGGCCGTGAAAAGGAGCAAATGTTTTTATGAAACCTTAATCCGGCCCTTGTAAAACGAAGCATCTTTCGGATGAGGCATTAAACTGGCCTCCTGACTTTCTGTGGTCATTAATTCCCTACCTTAATGATGAATTTGACCTAATTTATGGAAGTGTAACTGTAAAAAGGATTGTCCTTCGCATGAGGCATTAAACTGGCCTCCTGACTTTCTGTGGTCATTAATTTCCTACCTTAATGGTGAATTTGACCTCATTTATGGAGGTGGTAGCGCATTCCGCCGACCTTATACGCCTTATTCAGCCAGCCGCCATTTTGAATCGAAAACGAGGCTGTGAGGGATAGAAGTCCAGCAGCGCCCACTGTGGCGTATTGTTGCGTACCGGTATGTAGATTGTATAACCGTAAAATAATACGTCATTTCACATTTTTCCACAGGACAAAGAACTCCAGAAAACGTGGATTGTTCGACAGGACATATAACCTAACTTTCAGGTAACAATATTGCATTTATTTAAGAAAATGACTGTGGAAAGACTGCTAATTTCTAATGTGAGCATGTTTATCTTCCTTTAAATGCTTATACAGAGTTTTTCAAATGATGTTATATAGATTAAAATGCTTAATGGTTTGTGTTAAGAGTCTGCAGCTAGGTCATAAGCGTCTTCCCGACCTTTATTATGAAATTACGATAAACATGATGTTTTCCTTGTCTAAAGCAAAACAGAAACAAAAAATAATGTTCTGAATATCATTTTGCGATTTTAAAAGGGGTTGACCCCAAACTCTACACGGCAAACTAATTAATAAATGTTATCTTTTGATCGCTTTGCATAAAAATTAACTTTCTACCCACTGTTTTTTGTATGACTTAACATGTTCTCTGAAAGAGGCTTACGATCTAACTGCAGGCTCTTAACACACACTATTAAGCATGTTAATTTTTAAAACATCATAAAAATAATATCTTTTTCATTTACGATCGCAAGGTTTTCTTTTCGTGAGGTCTTTGAGTTCAGGTAAACACAGACGGAGCTGAACCCTCCTTAAGCTTCCTAATTCCAGTCAGTGTTTTTGAAAAACAATCCTGAGTAAAATGTTAGGAGCACACTCTTGTGTTCTTTGTAATCTATACAAAATGTAGATATTTAGTTTAGTTGTTGTAGTAAAACATAACATTTTAGCTCTGCGTAAACTTTTAAAGGAAGATAAACATGCTCACATTATAAATTAGCAATTAGCCAACCGGCTAGTTTCCACAGTCATTTTCTTAAATAAATGCAATGTTGTTACCTGAAAGTTAGGTCCTATGTCCTGTCGAACTTTAATAATACACATTTTCTGAAGTTCTTTGTCCTGTGGAAATTAGTGAAATTATATTTTCTCTTTATTTTTATGACTAAACAATCTACGTCCCGGTACGCAACAATATGCCACAGTGGGCGCTGCTGGACTGCTATCCCTCACAGCCTCGTTTTCGATTCAAAATGGCGGCGGGCTGAATAAGGCGTATAGAGCCTGGCAGCCTGCGCTACCTTTGTGAAAAACTAGTCTGGCCAGCAGGGGGGGCTCATTCCCTGACATGTACCTATGGGATCAAACGTCCTAATACAACGAGGCGGATTCCAGGCCGTGAAAAGGAGCAAATGTTTTTATGAAACCTTAATCCGGCCCTTGTAAAAAGAAGCATCTTTCGGATGAGGCAATAAACTGGCCTCCTGACCTTTAGTGGTCATTAATTCCCTACCTTAATGATGAATTTGACCTCATTTATGGAGGTGGTAGCGCATTCCGCCGACCTTATAGAGCCTGGCAGCATGCGCTACCTTTGTGAAAAACTAGTCTGGCCAGCAGGGGGGGCTCATTCCCTGACATGTACCTATGGGATCAAACGGCCTAATACAACGAGGCGGATTCCAAGCCGTGAAAAGGAGCAAATGTTTTTATGAAACCTTAATCCGGCCCTTGTAAAAAGAAGCATCTTTCGGATGAGGCAATGAACTGGCCTCCTGACCTTTAGTGGTCATTAATTCCCTACCTTAATGATGAATTTGACCTAATTTATGGAAGTGTAACTGTAAAAAGGATTGTCCTTCGCATGAGGCATTAAACTGGCCTCCTGACTTTCTGTGGTCATTAATTCCCTACCTTAATGGTGAATTTGACCTCATTTATGGAAGTGGTAGCGCATTCCGCCGACCTTATAGAGCCTGGCAGCATGCGCTACCTTTGTGAAAAACTAGTCTGGCCAGCATGGGGGGCTCTTTACCTGACATGTACCTATGGGATCAAACGTCCTAATACAACGAGGCGGATTCCAGGCCGTGAAAAGGAGCAAATGTTTTTATGAAACCTTAATCCGGCCCCTGTAAAAAGGATTGTCCGTCGCATGAGGCATTAAACTGGCCTCCTGACTTTCTGTGGTCATTAATTTCCTACCTTAATGGTGAATTTGACCTCATTTATGGAGGTGGTAGCGCATTCCGCCGACCTTATAGAGCCTGGCAGCATGCGCTACCTTTGTGAAAAACTAGTCTGGCCAGCAGGGGGGGCTCTTTCCCTGACATGTAGCTATGGGATCAAACATCCTAATACAACGAGGCGGATTCCAGGCCATGAAAAGGAACAAATGTTTTTATGAAACCTTAATCCGGCCCCTGTAAAAAGGAGTGTCCTTCTCATGAGGCATTAAACTGGCCTCTTGACTTTCTGTGGTCATTAATTCCCTTCCTTAATGGTGAATTTGACCTCATTTATGGAGGTGGTAGCACATTCCGCTGGCCTGATTGAACCTGTCTGGATGCGCTACCCCTCTATCAGAGCAGCTTCCTTCAACACATAAGAAAAGTTCAACTGTTGCTTGCAGTAGTCAGATTCTGGTTACTCACCAAAGCTAAGCAAGTCCAAACCTGATTTGTGCATGGATGGGAGACCCTTTGTGGAAAACTTACTTCCTCCTGGTGATAGTTTTAGTCCACCCAGCAGGGGGGGCTCTTTCCCTGACATGTACCTATGGGATCAAACGTCCTAATACAACGAGGCGGATTCCAGTCCGTGAAAAGGAGCAAATGTTTTTATGAAACCTTAATCTGGCCCTTGTAAAAAGAAGCATGTTTCGGATGAGGCAATAAACTGGCCTCCTGACCTTTAGTGGTCATTAATTCCCTACCTTAATAATGCATTTGACCTCATTTATGGAAGTGGTAGCGCATTCCGCCGACCTTATAGAGCCTGGCAGCATGCGCTACCTTTGTGAAAAACTAGTCTGGCCAGCAGGGGGGGCTCTTTCCCTGACATGTACCTATGGGATCAAACGTCCTAATACAACGAGGCGGATTCCAGGCCGTGAAAAGGAGCAAATGTTTTTATGAAACCTTAATCCGGCCCTTGTAAAAAGAAGCATCTTTCGGATGAGGCATTAAACTGGCCTCCTGACTTTCTGTGGTCATTAATTCCCTACCTTAATGGTGAATTTGACCTCATTTATGGAGGTGGTAGCACATTCCGCTGGCCTGATTGAACCTGTCAGGATGCTCTATCAGAGCAGCTTCATTCATCCAAAAAAAATAAGTTCGACGGTTGCTTGCAGTAGTCAGATTTTGGTTATTCTCTAAAGCTAAGCAGGCCCAAGCCTGCTCTGTGCATGGATGGTAGACCATTTGTGGAAAACTAGCTTCCTACTGGAGAGAGTTTTAGTCCAGCCAGCAGGGTTTGCTCATTCCCTGACATGTACTTTAGGTTCCAAAAGTCCAGATATACAAAAATGACTCCTGCGGTGTAAGGCTTTTGATGAAGCATTAAACCGCCCCATTTAACTAGGCAGATTCCGGGCTTTGAAAAGGAGCAAATGTTTTTATGAAACCTTAATCCGGCCCTTGTAAAAAGAAGCATCTTTCGGATGAGGCAATGAACTGGCCTCCTGACCTTTAGTGGTCATTAATTCCCTACCTTAATGATGAATTTGACCTCATTTATGAAAATGGTAGCGCATTCCGCCGACCTTATAGAGCCTGGCAGCATGCGCTACCTTTGTGAAAAACTAGTCTGGCCAGCAGGGGGGGCTCATTCCCTGACATGTACCTATGAGATCAAACGTCCTAAAACAACGAGGCGGATTCCAAGCCGTGAAAAGGAGCAAATTTTTTTATGAAACCTTAATCCGGCCCTTGTAAAAAGAAGCATCTTTCGGATGAGGCAATGAACTGGCCTCCTGACCTTTAGTGGTCATTAATTCCCTACCTTAATGATGAATTTGACCTAATTTATGGAAGTGTAACTGTAAAAAGGATTGTCCTTCGCATGAGGCATTAAACTGGCCTCCTGACTTTCTGTGGTCATTAATTCCCTACCTTAATGGTGAATTTGACCTCATTTATGGAGGTGGTAGCGCATTCCGCCGACCTTATAGAGCCTGGCAGAATGCGCTACCTTTGTGAAAAACTAGTCTGGCCAGCAGGGGGGGCTCTTTCCCTGACATGTACCTATGGGATCAAACGTCCTAATACAATGAGGCGGATTCCAGGCCGTGAAAAGGAGCAAATGTTTTTATGAAACCTTAATCCGGCCCCTGTAAAAAGGATTGTCCTTCGCATGAGGCATTAAACTGGCCTCCTGACTTTCTGTGGTCATTAATTCCCTACCTTAATGGTGAATTTGACCTCATTTATGGAGGTGGTAGCGCATTCCGCCGACCTTATAGAGCCTGGCAGCATGCGCTACCTTTGTGAAAAACTAGTCTGGCCAGCAGGGGGGGCTCATTCCCTGACATGTACCTATGGGATCAAACGTCCTAATACAACGAGGCGGATTCCAGGCCGTGAAAAGGAGCAAATGTTTTTATGAAACCTTAATCCGGCCCTTGTAAAAAGAAGGCTCTTTCGGATGAGGCAATAAACTGGCCTGCTGACCTTTAGTGGTCATTAATTCCCTACCTTAATGATGAATTTGACCTCATTTATGGAGGTGGTAGCGCATTCCGCTGACCTTATAGAGCTTGGCAGCATGTGCTACCTTTGTGAAAAACTAGTCTGGCCAGCAGGGGGGGCTCTTTCCCTGACATGTACCTATGGGATCAAACGTCCTAATACAACGAGGCGGATTCCAGGCCGTGAAAAGGAGCAAATGTTTTTATGAAACCTTAATCCGGCCCCTGTAAAAAGGAGTGTCCTTCTCATGAGGCATTAAACTGGCCTCTTGACTTTCTGTGGTCATTAATTCCCTACCTTAATGGTGAATTTGAACTCATTTATGGAGTTGGTAGCACATTCCGCTGGCATGATTGAACCTGTCAGGATGCGCTACCCCTCTATCAGAGCAGCTTCATTCATCACAAAATAACAAGTTCAACTGTTCCTTGCAATAGTCAGATTCTGGTTACTCTCTAAATCTAAGCAGGCCCAAGCCTGCTCTGTGCATGGATGGGAGACCCTTTGTGGAAAACTAGCTTACTGCTGGAGATAGTTTTAGTCCAGCCAGCAGGGGTTGCTTATTCCCTGACATGTACTTTAGGTTCCAAAAGTCCAGATATACAAAAATGACTTCTGCGGTCCAAGGCATTTGATGAAGCATTAAACCGCCCCATTTAACTAGGCAGATTCCGGGCCTTGAAAAGGAGCAAATGTTTTTATGAAACCTTAATCCGGCCCTTGTAAAAAGAAGCATCTTTCGGATGAGGCAATGAACTGGCCTCCTGACCTTTAGTGGTCATTAATTCCCTACCTTTATGATGAATTTGACCTCATTTATGGAAGTGGTAGCGCATTCCGCCGACCTTATAGAGCCTGGCAGCATGCGCTACCTTTGTGAAAAACTAGTCTGGCCAGCAGGGGGGGCTCTTTCCCTGACATGTACCTATGGGATCAAACATCCTAATACAACGAGGCGGATTCCAGGCCGTGAAAAGGAGCAAATGTTTTTATGAAACCTTAATCCGGCCCTTGTAAAAAGAAGCATCTTTCGGATGAGGCATTAAACTGGCCTCCTGACTTTCTGTGGTCATTAATTCCCTACCTTAATGGTGAATTTGACCTCATTTATGGAGGTGGTAGCACATTCCGCTGGCCTCATTGAACCTGTCAGGATGCCCTACCCCTCTATCAGAGCAGCTTCCTTCAACACATAAGAACAAGTTCAACTGTTGCTTGCAGTTGTCAGATTCTGGTTACTCTCCAAAGCTAAGCAGGTCCAAACCTGATCTGTGCATGGATGGGAGACCCTTTGTGGAAAACTAACTTCCTGCTGGTGATAGTTTTAGTCCACCCAGCAGGGGGGGCTTTTTCCCTGACATGTACCTATGGGATCAAACGTCCTAATACAACGAGGCGGATTCCAGTCCGTGAAAAGGAGCAAATGTTTTTATGAAACCTTAATCTGGCCCTTGTAAAAAGAAGCATGTTTCGGATGAGGCAATAAACTGGCCTCCTGACCTTTAGTGGTCATTAATTCCCTACCTTAATAATGCATTTGACCTCATTTATGGAAGTGGTAGCGCATTCCGCCGACCTTATAGAGCCTGGCAGCATGCGCTACCTTTGTGAAAAACTAGTCTGGCCAGCAGGGGGGGCTCTTTCCCTGACATGTACCTATGGGATCAAACGTCCTAATACAACGAGGCGGATTCCAGGCCGTGAAAAGGAGCAAATGTTTTTATGAAACCTTAATCCGGCCCTTGTAAAACGAAGCATCTTTCGGATGAGGCATTAAACTGGCCTCCTGACTTTCTGTGGTCATTAATTCCCTACCTTAATGATGAATTTGACCTAATTTATGGAAGTGTAACTGTAAAAAGGATTGTCCTTCGCATGAGGCATTAAACTGGCCTCCTGACTTTCTGTGGTCATTAATTTCCTACCTTAATGGTGAATTTGACCTCATTTATGGAGGTGGTAGCGCATTCCGCCGACCTTATAGAGCCTGGCAGCCTGCGCTACCTTTGTGAAAAACTAGTCTGGCCAGCAGGGGGGGCTCATTCCCTGACATGTACCTATGGGATCAAACGTCCTAATACAACGAGGCGGATTCCAGGCCGTGAAAAGGAGCAAATGTTTTTATGAAACCTTAATCCGGCCCTTGTAAAAAGAAGCATCTTTCGGATGAGGCAATAAACTGGCCTCCTGACCTTTAGTGGTCATTAATTCCCTACCTTAATGATGAATTTGACCTCATTTATGGAGGTGGTAGCGCATTCCGCCGACCTTATAGAGCCTGGCAGCATGCGCTACCTTTGTGAAAAACTAGTCTGGCCAGCAGGGGGGGCTCATTCCCTGACATGTACCTATGGGATCAAACGGCCTAATACAACGAGGCGGATTCCAAGCCGTGAAAAGGAGCAAATGTTTTTATGAAACCTTAATCCGGCCCTTGTAAAAAGAAGCATCTTTCGGATGAGGCAATGAACTGGCCTCCTGACCTTTAGTGGTCATTAATTCCCTACCTTAATGATGAATTTGACCTAATTTATGGAAGTGTAACTGTAAAAAGGATTGTCCTTCGCATGAGGCATTAAACTGGCCTCCTGACTTTCTGTGGTCATTAATTTCCTACCTTAATGGTGAATTTGACCTCATTTATGGAGGTGGTAGCGCATTCCGCCGACCTTATAGAGCCTGGCAGCCTGCGCTACCTTTGTGAAAAACTAGTCTGGCCAGCAGGGGGGGCTCATTCCCTGACATGTACCTATGGAATCAAACGTCCTAATACAACGAGGCGGATTCCAGGCCGTGAAAAGGAGCAAATGTTTTTATGAAACCTTAATCCGGCCCTTGTAAAAAGAAGCATCTTTCGGATGAGGCAATAAACTGGCCTCCTGACCTTTAGTGGTCATTAATTCCCTACCTTAATGATGAATTTGACCTCATTTATGGAGGTGGTAGCGCATTCCGCCGACCTTATAGAGCCTGGCAGCATGCGCTACCTTTGTGAAAAACTAGTCTGGCCAGCAGGGGGGGCTCATTCCCTGACATGTACCTATGGGATCAAACGGCCTAATACAACGAGGCGGATTCCAAGCCGTGAAAAGGAGCAAATGTTTTTATGAAACCTTAATCCGGCCCTTGTAAAAAGAAGCATCTTTCGGATGAGGCAATGAACTGGCCTCCTGACCTTTAGTGGTCATTAATTCCCTACCTTAATGATGAATTTGACCTAATTTATGGAAGTGTAACTGTAAAAAGGATTGTCCTTCGCATGAGGCATTAAACTGGCCTCCTGACTTTCTGTGGTCATTAATTCCCTACCTTAATGGTGAATTTGACCTCATTTATGGAAGTGGTAGCGCATTCCGCCGACCTTATAGAGCCTGGCAGCATGCGCTACCTTTGTGAAAAACTAGTCTGGCCAGCATGGGGGGCTCTTTACCTGACATGTACCTATGGGATCAAACGTCCTAATACAACGAGGCGGATTCCAGGCCGTGAAAAGGAGCAAATGTTTTTATGAAACCTTAATCCGGCCCCTGTAAAAAGGATTGTCCGTCGCATGAGGCATTAAACTGGCCTCCTGACTTTCTGTGGTCATTAATTTCCTACCTTAATGGTGAATTTGACCTCATTTATGGAGGTGGTAGCGCATTCCGCCGACCTTATAGAGCCTGGCAGCATGCGCTACCTTTGTGAAAAACTAGTCTGGCCAGCAGGGGGGGCTCTTTCCCTGACATGTAGCTATGGGATCAAACATCCTAATACAACGAGGCGGATTCCAGGCCATGAAAAGGAACAAATGTTTTTATGAAACCTTAATCCGGCCCCTGTAAAAAGGAGTGTCCTTCTCATGAGGCATTAAACTGGCCTCTTGACTTTCTGTGGTCATTAATTCCCTTCCTTAATGGTGAATTTGACCTCATTTATGGAGGTGGTAGCACATTCCGCTGGCCTGATTGAACCTGTCTGGATGCGCTACCCCTCTATCAGAGCAGCTTCCTTCAACACATAAGAAAAAGTTCAACTGTTGCTTGCAGTAGTCAGATTCTGGTTACTCACCAAAGCTAAGCAAGTCCAAACCTGATTTGTGCATGGATGGGAGACCCTTTGTGGAAAACTTACTTCCTCCTGGTGATAGTTTTAGTCCACCCAGCAGGGGGGGCTCTTTCCCTGACATGTACCTATGGGATCAAACGTCCTAATACAACGAGGCGGATTCCAGTCCGTGAAAAGGAGCAAATGTTTTTATGAAACCTTAATCTGGCCCTTGTAAAAAGAAGCATGTTTCGGATGAGGCAATAAACTGGCCTCCTGACCTTTAGTGGTCATTAATTCCCTACCTTAATAATGCATTTGACCTCATTTATGGAAGTGGTAGCGCATTCCGCCGTCCTTATAGAGCCTGGCAGCATGCGCTACCTTTGTGAAAAACTAGTCTGGCCAGCAGGGGGGGCTCCTTCCCTGACATGTACCTATGGGATCAAACGTCCTAATACAACGAGGCGGATTCCAGGCCGTGAAAAGGAGCAAATGTTTTTATGAAACCTTAATCCGGCCCTTGTAAAACGAAGCATCTTTCGGATGAGGCATTAAACTGGCCTCCTGACTTTCTGTGGTCATTAATTCCCTACCTTAATGGTGAATTTGACCTCATTTATGGAGGTGGTAGCACATTCCGCTGGCCTGATTGAACCTGTCAGGATGCTCTATCAGAGCAGCTTCATTCATCCAAAAAAAATAAGTTCGACGGTTGCTTGCAGTAGTCAGATTTTGGTTATTCTCTAAAGCTAAGCAGGCCCAAGCCTGCTCTGTGCATGGATGGTAGACCATTTGTGGAAAACTAGCTTCCTACTGGAGAGAGTTTTAGTCCAGCCAGCAGGGTTTGCTCATTCCCTGACATGTACTTTAGGTTCCAAAAGTCCAGATATACAAAAATGACTCCTGCGGTGTAAGGCTTTTGATGAAGCATTAAACCGCCCCATTTAACTAGGCAGATTCCGGGCTTTGAAAAGGAGCAAATGTTTTTATGAAACCTTAATCCGGCCCTTGTAAAAAGAAGCATCTTTCGGATGAGGCAATGAACTGGCCTCCTGAACTTTAGTGGTCATTAATTCCCTACCTTAATGATGAATTTGACCTCATTTATGAAAATGGTAGCGCATTCCGCCGACCTTATAGAGCCTGGCAGCATGCGCTACCTTTGTGAAAAACTAGTCTGGCCAGCAGGGGGGGCTCTTTCCCTGACATGTACCTATGGGATCAAACGTCCTAATACAACGAGGCGGATTCCAGGCCGTGAAAAGGAGCAAATCTTTTTATGAAACCTTAATCTGGCCCTTGTAAAAAGAAGCATCTTTCGGATGAGGCAATGAACTGGCCTCCTGACCTTTAGTGGTCATTAATTCCCTACCTTAATGATGAATTTGACCTCATTTATGGAGGTGGTAGCGCATTCCGCCGACCTTATAGAGCCTGGCAGTATGCACTACCTTTGTGAAAAACTAGTCTGGCCAGCAGGGGGGGCTCATTCCCTGACATGTACCTATGAGATCAAACGTCCTAAAACAACGAGGCGGATTCCAAGCCGTGAAAAGGAGCAAATTTTTTTATGAAACCTTAATCCGGCCCTTGTAAAAAGAAGCATCTTTCGGATGAGGCAATGAACTGGCCTCCTGACCTTTAGTGGTCATTAATTCCCTACCTTAATGATGAATTTGACCTAATTTATGGAAGTGTAACTGTAAAAAGGATTGTCCTTCGCATGAGGCATTAAACTGGCCTCCTGACTTTCTGTGGTCATTAATTCCCTACCTTAATGGTGAATTTGACCTCATTTATGGAGGTGGTAGCGCATTCCGCCGACCTTATAGAGCCTGGCAGAATGCGCTACCTTTGTGAAAAACTAGTCTGGCCAGCAGGGGGGGCTCTTTCCCTGACATGTACCTATGGGATCAAACGTCCTAATACAACGAGGCGGATTCCAGGCCGTGAAAAGGAGCAAATGTTTTTATGAAACCTTAATCCGGCCCTTGTAAAACGAAGCATCTTTCGGATGAGGCATTAAACTGGCCTCCTGACTTTCTGTGGTCATTAATTCCCTACCTTAATGATGAATTTGACCTAATTTATGGAAGTGTAACTGTAAAAAGGATTGTCCTTCGCATGAGGCATTAAACTGGCCTCCTGACTTTCTGTGGTCATTAATTTCCTACCTTAATGGTGAATTTGACCTCATTTATGGAGGTGGTAGCGCATTCCACCGACCTTATAGAGCCTGGCAGCCTGCGCTACCTTTGTGAAAAACTAGTCTGGCCAGCAGGGGGGGCTCATTCCCTGACATGTACCTATGGGATCAAACGTCCTAATACAACGAGGCGGATTCCAGGCCGTGAAAAGGAGCAAATGTTTTTATGAAACCTTAATCCGGCCCTTGTAAAAAGAAGCATCTTTCGGATGAGGCAATAAACTGGCCTCCTGACCTTTAGTGGTCATTAATTCCCTACCTTAATGATGAATTTGACCTCATTTATGGAGGTGGTAGCGCATTCCGCCGACCTTATAGAGCCTGGCAGCATGCGCTACCTTTGTGAAAAACTAGTCTGGCCAGCAGGGGGGGCTCATTCCCTGACATGTACCTATGGGATCAAACGGCCTAATACAACGAGGCGGATTCCAAGCCGTGAAAAGGAGCAAATGTTTTTATGAAACCTTAATCCGGCCCTTGTAAAAAGAAGCATCTTTCGGATGAGGCAATGAACTGGCCTCCTGACCTTTAGTGGTCATTAATTCCCTACCTTAATGATGAATTTGACCTAATTTATGGAAGTGTAACTGTAAAAAGGATTGTCCTTCGCATGAGGCATTAAACTGGCCTCCTGACTTTCTGTGGTCATTAATTCCCTACCTTAATGGTGAATTTGACCTCATTTATGGAAGTGGTAGCGCATTCCGCCGACCTTATAGAGCCTGGCAGCATGCGCTACCTTTGTGAAAAACTAGTCTGGCCCGCCTTAGGGCACCTGCGTCCGTCCTGCAACTTAATAGGCGTTTCGTTGACGGCAGTTCGTGGACGCTGCGCGGCGCCCCCTAGGTGATTTTTGAGGGGCCCGGGGCCCCCATGGTTCCCTCGGCCCTCACCCCCTGAGGCCCTGTGACTTTTCCCCCGCTCCCAGCCCCCCTGGGGGCCCCGCCAGGAGCCCCCAAAGATTGCACTGGTGAATATGCAAAATGCTGCAGTTCGGGGTTTCGCCACAAGGCGGCAGCACGCCATCCAACGGCTCACCTATTCGACGGGCGTCGAATAGGTTGTGGGATGGATGCCACAAACTGCCTATTTGTCCAACTAACAGCCTAAATGACTAGGACCTCGTCCACGAACCGCCTAAAGTGCCACCTAAGTGCCTACTCTTCATCGTGGTCTTCCTCACGTCCCACGAACGGCCTATTCGTCCACCTAGGCGCCTATTCTTCATTAAACAGTCCACAGAGTGCCTAAAGTGCCACCTAAGTGCCTACTCTTCATCGTGGTCTTCCTCACGTCCCACGAACGGCCTATTGGTCCACCTAGGCGCCTATTCTTCATTAAATAGTCCACAGAGTGCCTAAAGTGCCACCTAAGTGCCTACTCTTCATCGTGGTCTTCCTCACGTCCCACGAACGGCCTATTCGTCCACCTAGGCGCCTATTCTTCATTAAACAGTCCACAGAGTGCCTAAAGTGCCACCTAAGTGCCTACTCTTCATCGTGGTCTTCCTCACGTCCCACGAACGGCCTATTGGTCCACCTAGGCGCCTATTCTTCATTAAATAGTCCACAGAGTGCCTAAAGTGCCACCTAAGTGCCTACTCTTCATCGTGGTCTTCCTCATGTCCCACGAACGGCCTATTGGTCCACCTAGGCGCCTATTCTTCATTAAATAGTCCACAGAATGCCTAAAGTGCCACCTAAGTGACTACTCTTCATCGTAGTCTTCCTCACGTCCCACGAACAGCCTATTCGTCCACCTAAGCGCCTATTCTTCATTGATTAGTCCACAGAGTGCCTAAAATGCCACCTAAGTGACTACTCTTCATCGTAGTCTTCCTCACGTCCCACGAACAGCCTATTCATCCACCTAAGCGCCTATTCTTCATTGATTAGTCCACAGAGTGCCTAAAGTGCCACCTAAGTGACTACTCTTCATCGTAGTCTTCCTCACGTCCCACGAACAGCCTATTCGTCCACCTAGGCGCCTATTCTTCATTAATTAGTCCACAGAGTGCCTAAAGCGCCACCTAAGTGACTACCCTTCTCCGTAGTCTTCCTCACGTCCCACGAACGGCCTATTGGTCCACCTAGGCGCCTATTCTTCATTTATTAGTCCACAGAGTGCCTAAAGTGCCACCTAAGTGACTACTCTTCATCATAGTCTTCCTCACGTCCCACGAACGGCCTATTGGTCCACCTAGGCGCCTATTCTTCATTAATTAGTCCACAGAATGCCTAAAGTGCCACCTAAGTGACTACTCTTCATCATAGTCTTCCTCACGTCCCACGAACAGCCTATTCGTCCACCTAGGCGCCTATTCTTCATTAACTCGTCCAAACTGACTACTCTTCATCGTAGTCTTCCTCACGTCCCACGAACAGCCTATTCGTCCACCTAAGCGCCTATTCTTCATTGATTAGTCCACAGAGTGCCTAAAGTGTCACCTAAGTGACTACTCTTCATCGTAGTCTTCCTCACGTCCCACGAACAGCCTATTCGTCCACCTAGGCGCCTATTCTTCATTAACTCGTCCAAACTGACTACTCTTCATCGTAGTCTTCCTCACGTCCCACGAACAGCCTATTCGTCCACCTAAGGGCCTATTCTTCATTGATTAGTCCACAGAGTGCCTAAAGTGTCACCTAAGTGACCACTCTTCATCGTAGTCTTCCTCACGTCCCACGAACAGCCTATTCGTCCACCTAAGTGCCTATTCTTCATTAACTCGTCCAAACTGACTACTCTTCATCGTAGTCTTCCTCACGTCCCACGAACAGCCTATTCGTCCACCTAACAGCTTATTTTTCACCAGTTCGTCCCAGGGGCCCCAAACTTGGCATCCTGGTAGCCTAGGGGCCCCAGTGCCATATATCAGGAGGACAGGTCTCTAGAGTGCAGGGAAAATTTTCACAACCACCCAGGACCCTGAAACCCGGGATCCTGAACCGGGGGCCCCTGCAATACCACCTTGTCAAATTTGGAGCCCCTGTGACCTTTTGGCCCTTGCCAAACAGACCTTTTGGTCCACTGTCCCACGAACCACCTATGAAAACGCATGCAATAAGTTGTACGTGTCCTCGGCTACTGTTCTGCCCCCCGGGGGTCCGAGGGGCCCCAAACTTGGCATCCTTGTAGCCTAGGGGCCCCACTGCCATATATCAGGAGGACAAAGCCTGCAGAGGCCCCATCAAATAAGTTACAGCTGTCACTTTCTGATGGTGGAATTTCGGTAATTTCACCACATATGGTGAACGCCAATGTGTAACTTATTTGGCTGGGCCTCCATAGGCGTTCCGTGGATGATACCGTATTAAGTCATATTTCATAACTACAGTGGTTTTATGGATAAATTTCTATAGTACAGTGCTCAGGGAACATTACCCAGCAGTTCTATATACATTACAGCCCCTAAAATAAGTTACAGCTGTCACTGTCTGATGGTGGATTTTCGGTAATTTCACCACATATGGTGAACGCCCATGTGTAACTTATTTGACTGGGCCTCCATAGGCTGTCTGTGGACATTACATTAAAAGGTCATATTTCATAACTACAGTGATTTAATGTGGTTTAACCTGTTGTGTGCCATACAGGGGACACACGACAACACACTGATGTACATTAGAGCCATTAATTATGCATAATTTGCATAAAATTCAACTGTCCACAGACAGCCTATGAGGGACCTGTCAAATAGCTTACACGTGGGATGCTGTTTTCGACTTAGACATTTTCGGCCAGTGAGTCCCTGTAACGAATTGGGGATTTCAGCCGTCCAACGGCTCACCTATTCGACAGCGTCAAATAGGTTGTGGGATGGCCGCCACAAACTGCCTATTTGTCCACCTAACAGCCTAAATGACTAGGACCTCGTCCACGAACCGCCTAAAGTGCCACCTAAGTGACTACTCTTAACCGTAGTCTTCCTCACGTCCCACGGACAGCCTATTCGTCCACCTAGACGCCTATTCTTCATTAATTAGTCCACAGAGTGCCTAAAGAGCCACCTAAGTGACTACCCTTCACCGTAGTCTTCCTCACGTCCCACGAACGGCCTATTCGTCCACCTAAGTGCCTATTCTTCATTAATTAGTCCACAGAGTGCCTAAAGTGCCACATAATTGACTACTCTTCATCATACTCTTCCTCACGTCCCACGAACAGCCTATTCGTCCACCTAGGCGCCTATTCTTCATTAACTCGTCCAAACTGACTACCCTTCACCGTAGTCTTCCTCACGTCCCACGAACGGCCTATTCGTCCACCTAGGCGCCTATTATTCATTAAATAGTCCACAGAGTGCGTAAAGTGCCACCTAAGTGACTACTCTTCATCATAGTCTTCCTCACGTCCCACGAACAGCCTATTCGTCCACCTAGGTGCCTATTCTTCATTAATTAGTCCACAGAGTGGCTAAAGTGCCACCTAATTGACTACTCTTCATCGTAGTCTTCCTCACGTCCCACGAACAGCCTATTCGTCCACCTAAGTGCCTATTCTTCATTAACTTGTCCAAACTGACTACTCTTCATCGTAGTTTTCCTCACGTCCCACGAACAGCCTATTCGTCCACCTAAGTGCCTATTCTTCAATAACTCGTCCAAACTGACTACTCTTCATCGTAGTCTTCCTCACGTCCCACGAACAGCCTATTCGTCCACCTAGGCGCCTATTCTTCATTAACTCGTCCAAACTGACTACTCTTCATCATAGTCTTCCTCACGTCCCACGGACAGCCTATTCGTCCACCTAACAGCTTATTTTTCACCAGTTCGTCCCAGGGGCCCCAAACTTGGCATCCTGGTAGCCTAGGGGCCCCACTGCCATATATCAGGAGGACAGGTCTCTAGAGTGCAGGGAAAAATTTCACAACCACCCAGGACCCTGAAACCCGGGATTCTGAACCGGGGGACCCTGGACTACCACCGTGTCAAATTTGGAGCCCCTGCGACCTTTTGGCCCCTGCCAAACAGACCTTTTGGTCCACTGTCCCACGAACCACCTATGAAAACGCATGCAATAAGTTGCACGTGTCCTCGGCTACTGTTCGGCCCCGGGGGTCCGAGGGGCCCCAAACTTGGCATCCTGGTAGCCTAGGGGCCCCACTGCCATATATCAGGAGGACAAAGCCTGCAGAGGCCCCGTCAAATAAGTTACAGCTGTCACTTTCTGATGGTGGAATTTCGGTAATTTCACCACATATGGTGAACACTGTACTGTAGAAATTTGTCCACAAAACCACTGTAGTTATGGAATATGACTTATTACGGTATCTAGCACTGTAATTATGAACTTTGACCTTTTGATGTATTGGCATCCCACCTGTAACTTAATAAGCTACTCAATGGCCTTCCACACATGTGTTGAAATCCTCAATTCTTTACGGGAATTCACCGGCTGAAAATGTCAAAGTCAAAAACAGCATCCCACCTGTAACCTATTTGACAGGTCCCATATAGGCTTCCCCCGGACAGTCCAATTTTATGCAAATTTTGCCCAATTAAAAGCTATACTGTACTTTTTTTTTTGTTCTGTTTCCCTGTGTGGCATACAACAGGTTAAACCATATAAAAGCACTGTAATTATGAACTTTGACCTTCTGATGTATTGGCATCCCACCTGTAACTTAATAAGCTACTCACTGGCCTTCCACACATGTGTTGAAATCCCCAATTCTTTACGGGAATTCACTGGCTGAAAATGTCAAAGTCAAAAACAGCATCCCACTTGTAACCTATTTGACAGGTCCCATATAGGCTTCCCCCGGACAGTCCAATTTTATGCATATTTTGCCCAATTAAAAGCTGTACTGTACATGATTTTTTTTGTTCTGTTTCCCCTGTGTGGCATACAACAGGTTAAACCAATGAAAAAACACTGTAATTATGAACCTTTTGATGTATTGGCATCCCACCTGTAACTTAATAAGCTACTCACTGGCCTTCCACACATGTGTTGAAATCCCCAATTCTTTACAGGAATTCACCGGCTGAAAATGTCAAAGTCAAAAACAGCATCCCACTTGAAACCTATTTGACAGGTCCCATATAGGCTTCCCCCGGACAGTCCAATTTTATGCATATTTTGCCCAATTAAAAGCTGTACTGTACATGATTTTTTTTGTTCTGTTTCCCCTGTGTGGCATACAACAGGTTAAACCATGTAAAAGCACTGTAATTATGAACTTTGAACTTTTGATGCACTGGCATC
>NC_133379.1:35105796-35145563 GCF_049309525.1 Garra rufa
AAAGAGTAGTGAGACAAGGGGATTCACTATCTCCCGTTCTTTTGGTACTGAGCATTGAACCACTAGCAGAAGCTATACGCCAGGATGTAAGAATTCAAGGAATAGAGGATGAAGGCAAATCAGTTCACAAAATAGCATTATTTGCGGATGACGTATTGCTTTTCATAGAAAACCCTTCTCGTTCCATTCCCCCACTTATGCAGTGTCTGCGTGAATATGGCCTAGTTTCAGGTTATAAAATTAATGAAAGTAAATCTGAAGCATTGATGATTTCTGGTGTCTGGCCATCCCAGTTGAACAATCAGGTTTTGTTTCATTGGTCAAAGCAAGGATTTAGATACCTGGGAATTACCCTTACCCCTAAATCTAGCCAACTTTTTGAGCCAACTATAAAAAACTAATAAAAAAATGATTTCTCCCTCTTTCATTCTCACATACTGTCATTTAATGCAGCCAAGTTCTCAACAAAACTGTTTCCATTGTTTTGATTTAATATTTCTGTTATCAGACAACCAAAGTAATATGAAATAATAACTGAAAAAAATCCTGAATTATGATCACGATTCAATCACTGAAAAGAATCATTTACCGGCGTCTGGACATAAGTCACTATTCCCTGCATTATTATCGCTGTTTTTAACTTCCTGTTTGAATGCCTTCAGGATCCTTTGACTTTTTAGGAGTTTATCCATTGAAAGTTATGTGATCCCAAAAACCTGCTTCTTTTATTTTTTAATGTATTGTTTTGGTTATAATGTACTGATTGGAGAGCCTGGTCTCATGAAAAAGCACGACTTTCTGTTTCTATTTGGCGTGCTATTAATAAGCTGAAATTAACTTTGGCGTGCATATAATACACTGGAAGCAACATAATATCTGGTTTAACTCAAAGCGCTGCTCCACTGCCGCTCGCTGAACAGCATGTTCAGCAAAAGCGACGAGCCTCAACAAACTATATTATATTAGGTTTGTCCAATTATGTGTTTATGTATTGTTGCTTGACACTTTTCGCTAGGTTGGCAACATTGTGCATCCATTTCTTTAACTATGGGCTAGGTAGCGGATCAAACAGAAAATGCGCGCTGAGTTAATCGCGCGTTAATAAAATTAGTGCCGTTAAAATGAATTTGCGTTAACATGCTATTAACGCGTTAATTTTGACAGCCCTAATATATATATATATATATATTTTTTTTTTTTAGGAGTAAAACTGCCTCACTTTTGAACTGTGCAGAACTGTACTGCCCTCCAAAGGCAAAGTGCAGTAACTACGCCAACACTGAAAATGAGAAAAATGCCTTTAAAGTTTTTACACCAGCAAACATGTTGAAACTCTCGTTTCTCTGAAACGGGACACAATTGAACCAGGAGACTTTGCCACAAGACAAAACAGTTTACAAAAGTCACAAAGTCCGTTTTAAGCCTTAAAGGGATAGTTCACCCAAAAATGAAATTTTGATGTTTATCTGCTTACCCCCAATGCATCCAAGATGTAGGTGACTTTGTTTCCTCAGAAAAACACAAACGAAGATTTTTAACAAAAACCGGTGCAGTCTGCCAGCCTTATCATGGCAGTGGATGGGCACCAAACCTTTAAAAGTAAACAAAAACATGCACAGACAAATCCAAATTACACCCTGCGGCTCGTGACGATACATTGATGTCTTAAGACACGAAACGATCAGTTTTTGTGAGAAACTGAACAGTATTTATATCATTTTTTAACTTTGATACACAGCCACGTCCATCTGTCATGTGCACGAGTTTGGTATCAGTCACGTCACATGAGCACGCGCTTCTGGCGTAGAATACGCAAACGCCGTAAGGGGAAATCAGTGAAAAGTCCCGGATGAGTTTGCGCAAACTAATGTAATCTTTTAGCTTTAACTCGGTTTAAACAATCAGGATACGCGCAAGTATTTACCATTTTGAATAGCCGCTATACCCACAATCTCTGTGCTCTGTGTAAACAATGAGTGTCGTATACATGCGAGAGATCGCTTACGGCGTTTACGTATTCTACGCCAGAAGCGCGTGCTCATGTGACGTGACTGATGCCAAACTCGTGCTCATGACAGATGGACGTGGCTGTGTATCAAAGTTAAAAAATGATATAAATACTGTTCAGTTTCTCACAAAAACCGATCGTTTCGTGTCTTAAGACATCAATGTATCATCACGAGCCGCAGGGTGTAATTTGGATTTGTCTGTGCATGTTTTTGTTTACTTTTAAGGTCTGGTGCCCATCCACACCCATGATAAGGCTGGCAGACTGCAACGGTTTTCGTTAAAAATCTTCGTTTGTGTTTTTCTGAGGAAACAAAGTCACCTACATCTTGGATGCATTGGGGGTAAGCAGATTAACATCAAATTTTCATTTTTGGGTGAACTATCCCTTTAACTCAATTTTGAACAAATGTGTAGTTACTGCGCTTTGCCTTTGGAGGGCAGTATACATCTCCGCTGTATGTTTTTATCATATTCCTGTCACAAAAAGTGAATACAAAGAGCTGCAGCTCAATACTTTCATACACTGACAGTAAATCGTTTGAAATAATGAAAAAGTTTTGATGTTTTTAAAACAAGCCTGTTCTGCTCACCAAGCTGCATTCATTTAATTAAAAATATAGTAAAACAGTGAAATATTATTGCAATTTAAAACGGCTGTTTTCTACGTAAATATCTATCGAAATGTAATTTATTTCTGTGATCAAAGCTGACTTTCCAGCATCATTACTGCAGTGCATCATTATACCAAACCTGACAGAAAGTCATCTTTAGTAATATAGACTGGTTGTTATGTGAATTAATGTCTTATTTTTAAGAGGATTATGATGATGAAGATTTTAGTTCTCCAGGTTTGTTTCTTCTCTTTGTGGCCTTTTGTTGTTTTTCTTGACAATTGAATGTCAGCAGAGTCTCGGATCTGGTTTGAGAGAAGAATTTCTAAGATATTTGGGAACATAATGGCAAATGAGAGCAGGACTGAACAATGTGGAGGAAAATTATAATTGCAGTATTCCCCAAAAATATGAGTTTGATTAAAAAAAAAAAAAAGTGTTTAAATTCTATAAAATGTGTCTATATTGTATTTGCTGTTCAGGTTTGTAATGCTATGCGATTTGCCCAGAACATTGTTGCATATATTATTACAAATGATACTGTATATAATATTATATTCATATAATATTAAATAATTTTATAAAATAAAATTCTGAAATCACAATAAATATGACATGTAATGTAAATATGACATCACTTAATATTATAGTGAAATAGGTAAAAAAAAAAAAAAAAAAAAGTTGGAATATTGATTTAAACGTGTTTTTAAGTTTGGCTTGTCATATATTGTGGCTATGAATAATAAGGAAAAAGTAGTGGTATATTATAGAAATATAAAATACGAACATTACAAAAATATGGTGAATATATCTTCAGTAAATGAGACCATTTATTTACCATTATATGTATCACTGAAACATCATTCATTGTCGTATTCGGATAGTTAGGAGTTTTAGCCGACCTACATTGAATTTAATGTTTTCTGATCAGGCGCTGAGTGGAATGCACATTAAAGGTCCTTCTAACAGAAAACAAGGAGAGGGGGTTCAGCGAAATATTGCGTCCTGCTGCCATTTTTTTCTGATCCCTTTCTGGGAGAGAGAAAACTTTTCCGTTAGAAACGAAAAGATGCTGAACGTTAAAAATCCTCATAAAGGATCATATTTGACGGTAAGTTTAGTTATCATGCTTTATTTAATGTCGGATGATATTCCGTGTATTTCTACGATATCGTGACTCTGCTGCTGTTTTCGGACAAAAACAAAAAAACTGACGCCCGAGAGATGATCGAAAGTGAAAGCAAAGATGACGGGATGATTTTCTAATATTTACCGAGATTATACACTTTAACATATTTCCACAGAAGAAGGGTTTCTTATCATGTTTTGTGACATATATTCTCTGTCTCTACATTTACAAAGCTATTTAAACAGCAGCAGAGTTTCAGGTTTATCTGATGTGGAATTACAAAATAAGAGCCCACCCAAATCTTTGTCTCTGCTTTTAAAAATAAAAGTCCTAGATTGCAGATTTTATCAAAATGTAAAGTCTTATTTTCCTTTACGAAATAAACATCCTTTGAAGACTTCAGTCCGTACGCTATATTTTCTTTTATTTATTAATAATAATAAATGCTTACCTGTTTCTCTGTTTCAGACGAAATAATGCCCATGGCAGAAGAGATGACAGAAGTTGCAAAATGGTGCAAACATCTTTCTTGAACTGAAGTTACACAGTTAGTTGCACTTCCATTTCTATTCCCTTTTTACGTTTGCCTGTCCATCAAGCATGCTTTTGGACATCGATTTATATTTGGTGGACATTATTTTGTGCAATTCAAATGTCACTGAGATGTTCTTTTTATATATTTTGCATCACATAATGTAATACTGCTATTATTGCTGATGTTGCCTCAAGAAGTGTGAGTGTGATCGTAAAACAATGTTCTTCTATTTTAGTATACATCCAAAAAATAAATGTACTTCTGGGATAAAAGATTTGCTTCATTACTCCAGTATTTACTGGCAAATTATCCTTTAGAACTCATTCTAATATACTGATTCATTATCAGTGCAAGAAACTTTATAAGCCTTTTTGATGAATTAAAAGTTAAAATATCAGCATTTATTTAAAATAGAAATATTTTCTAACAATTTACACTACTGTTCAAAAGTCTGGGGTCAGTTTTGTTCTGTTTTTAATCAAATAAATGCAGTCTTGATAAAAATAAAAAGCATTACAAGTCTTACTAATTACAAACCTTTGAGCAGTAGTTTATAAATATATATATATATATACATGTGCGCATGGTGCATTGTAGGAAAGATAGGAAATAGGAAAGATTATGTGGATATTTTAAATGTTTGGTCAATATTAAACAAGGAATTTGATGGGCCTTTGGTGCCCTTTTCAGGCATTTCTATTAAAATTGTAATGTAAACTGTTAATTTTGTATTAGATTATGTATTTCAACACTGTTATTTAATGACAGCATATGGTCATTATTAATCAATAATCATAATTGCCTCTGTGTTTTAATATAATGCATTTTAAGTCACTGTGTTTACTTAGATCCGCTTGTATTCATATTAAGAAGACGGCGTTAGTCGTGAGATTATTACCGACATTAAAACACATTATTAACGTCGACAGAATAAAATAAAGTTTCACAGGATTATGAACGCACCTGAAAGTGATGCACGAGCTTCGTCTTGGGCTTTTTTTTACTTTCGTTGATGTCTCTTTCCAGGACCAGGCATATTGTTCATCAATTATTATCATCATTTTTGGCCAATATTTGGCTGAGATACAACTATTTGAAAATCTGGGCCTGTATTTCACAAAACATTTGATCTTAGCACTAAGAGTTCTTCTAAATAGCAGTAACTAAGTTTTAACTAACTTCTCTTAAAACCTATTCCCAAAGCTGCTGAGACAAACTCTTACTCAGGAATATAGAAGCCAAGCTGAGAGAGGGGCGAAGTTGAGCTCATTACTATGGATGATGTCAGCATGCTCATTAACTATGCACACAGTGATTGGCTGATAGGAGTCTCGGTCAGATTTATTCATTAACTATTGTAGAGCGCAATATAATGTTGTCATATTCAAATAAAAAAATGTAAAATGCAGGCTGTCACTAATTGAACAAGTATATGTTCAGCTGATTGCAACATGTGTGCTTCTCATAAACAATTAGCAGATCTGCATATAAACAGCCTTTTTATTGACAGACTAGAATAATCATGGCTGATAGTAAGATATGCAAAGCAAACGTAAAAGAAAACCAAACTGGACTCAAATTTAGGACAAATTTAGGACTGATACGTCCATTATTTTTAGGATTTTTTCCTAAAACTGCGAGTTATGAGCAACTATTAGCCTTAAGATGTTTTGTGAATATGGGCCCAGAAATCTGAAGGTGCAAAAACATCAAAATATTGGCTGTTACCAAAATAATGCATATTACTAAACAAAAATTAAGTTTTGATACTATTTTTTATGAACTATTTTGGCGAGACACTGCAGGTGAATAGGGTAAAAGTATTAACTATTATTTATTACCTTACCTTAACCTGATTTATTACTTTGATAATTGCAAACATTTTTTTTTTTGTAATACAAGTTTTCTAAAAATGAGGTTTAAATATGCAAATGAGCCATTATTTAATTAAATATGTGCTAATTTGCATGCATTTCTAGCTGAAAAATCTAAACACTGGATGAAGTCAGTTTCAAAAATTGTTTAATTTTTTTGACATATATTAGAGTCAAAAGTTTTTACAGAGGGAATTTTGGGTCTCATTTTGTCTCATTTTGACAGGAAACCCTACTTATTTATTTTAATTTTGGGGGGAATAAAATGTATAAAATCAAGCAAATTCTATCTGAACAAATCCCTCTGTAAAATCCTTCAGGATATAGACAGGAACACAAATGTAAAGTGTGGTGTGTGTGTAAGTGCTGCTGAAGTGGAGATTTATGGCTCAGTGTAGGAGAAAAAACTCTTGGCCTTTATAAATCTGCATTGTGATTGAAATCTATGGACACAAATAGATAAAGTGCTATAAAAGAAACACTTAACAGTGTCCTTTGGATATTTTCTTTCCACTAGTCTATGAAAAACCAAAAATCCCAAAATCTCAAACTTGACAGGTGCATGAAAAAAACGTTTTGCCTGCAATGTCTGCCCTTAATATCCTAATGATTTTTGGCATAAAAGATAATTTAATTGTTTCCCATGCTACTTGAGACTGAAGAAAGAAAGACTGATATACCCATGCTACCAAAAATGTTTAATCTGAGAAACCGTGTTTAGGGTGTAATCATCTCATGATTGCTGACTCGATTTAACTATAGACGGATAAACATGCAAATAAGAGGCACAGGCACATTTTCTAATGGTCTGGTTGGTTTGGTGAAAACACTGAAGCGCATTGTGCAGGAAGAGCAACTATTACACATTTGACTACACTGCAAAAAATGCTTTTCTTACTTAGATTTGTTGTCTTGTTTCCAGCCAAAATATCAAAAAATTCTTGAAACAGGAAGGGTTTTCTTGACAAGTAAAAATGTGTGTCTTGTTTTCAGTAAAAACAAGTCAAAATTAGGTGAGTTTTTGCTTAAAACAAGCAAAACAATCTGCCAATGGGGCAAGAAAAATAGTCTAGTTGTCTGCTTGAAATAAGATTTTTTTTTCTGACCCCATTGGCAGATTATTTTGCTTGTTTTAAGCAAAAACACACTTAATTCTGTCTTGTTTTTAACAAAATCAAGATAATAATTTTTACTTGTCAAGCAAATCCTTCCTGATTTAAGAATTTTTAGATATTTTGCCTGGAAACAAGACGTAAGACGTAAGTAAGAAAAGCATTTTTTTGCAGTGATAATAGGCTTCATGTCAAAGTTTCAGGGGTTTCCAGCAGCGCTTCAACAATTAGACATCAGCAATGAAATAATCATTGTCAGCTTTGGCCTAATGGTTAGAGAGTCTTGTGACCCAAAGATCACGGGTTCAAGTCTCAGAAATACGTTCAGTAAGACACAAGAGCATCAGTGAGGATCACTCTTCAGATCTTCATCACTACAGTCAGTAAACCATCAAAAAAGAGGATCCTCCACAAACTGCTGCAGATGATGAGTCTGATGCTCCACATTCTCTTGAATCTCATTGTGTGTGTCGCATTAAGATTTGTTTTCACTGCAGTTACTGCAATAATAATCACAACATGAGGTTTCTTCTGTTGTGTTTCCATATGCAGGACTGATATCAGTTTGTCATTATGGAGAACAGAGCGAGCAGTCAGAGATCTTCATCTCCTGATCCCAGCTGTGTGTCTCTGAAGAGTGACGGATCCATGCTTGATCCTCCTAAATTTGGTGATCATCCAGTGACCCCTGACCCCAGGTGAGATACAATCACTGGATCACAGAACATCATTTCTCAGACGCTCCATGACCAGACGAACGCTGATTCACATGTTCAACAGCAGCAGATTCAGACAGGAGACACACACCAATCCCACAAACCAGACCAAGAGTCAGTTTACTCGAGAGCTTGTTGATCTGAATGTGAAAACTTGTCATATTAATATTCGTATTTGTAAGTGGAAATCTGCACTCACAGCTCTGATCTGAAAAGCTGGATCAGTTAGCGCTCCGATTGATGTCTTTCTATCACAATTCCCGCTCATTTTTGACCAGGAACACCACCAGTGTGACTCTGTGTCATTTTGTACAAAATAAAAGCATTTCAAAAGAAATTTCCTGGTTAAACATTAAAGTAGACTAGTGTGATCAACCGTGCAATTTATTTTCATATTTTTCTCAATATTGCCAAAATTATTAACAAATAAAGCTTTTTTCACTCAAAAACTGAGGTGCATAAGCTCGGATAAATGACTCCTACAATTGAACTGTTTGAAAATTGAATACAAAACCAGTCCTAATTGAAAGAAAACAAGTTGATAAAAAGATTGATTCCAGTTTTTGGGGATAATATAGCATAACGAGTGATTTATAAGCTATTTTGTGTAGGCTGGTCATTTTTGACCGGGAACACCACAAGTGTGACTCTGTGTCATTTTGTACAAAATAAAAGCATTTCAAAAGAAATTACCTGGTTAAACATTAAAGTAGATTAGTGTGATCAACAGTGCAATTTATTTTCCTATTTTTCTCAATATTGCCCAAATTATTAACAAATAAAGCTTTTTTCACTCAAAAACTGAGGTGCATAAGCTCGGATAAATGACTCCTACAATTGAACTGTTTGAAAATTGAATACAAAACCAGTCCTAATTGAAAGAAAACAAGTTGATAAAAAGATTGATTCCAGTTTTTGGGGATAATATAGCATAACGAGTGATTTATAAGCTATTTTGTGTAGGCTGGTCATTTTTGACCGGGAACACCACAAGTGTGACTCTGTGTCATTTTGTACAAAATAAAAGCATTTCAAAAGAAATTACCTGGTTAAACATTAAAGTAGATTAGTGTGATCAACAGTGCAATTTATTTTCCTATTTTTCTCAATATTGCCCAAATTATTAACAAATAAAGCTTTTTTCACTCAAAAACTGAGGTGCATAAGCTCGGATAAATGACTCCTACAATTGAACTGTTTGAAAATTGAATACAAAACCAGTCCTAATTGAAAGAAAACAAGTTGATAAAAAGATTGATTCCAGTTTTTGGGGATAATATAGCATAACGAGTGATTTATAAGCTATTTTGTGTAGGCTGGTCATTTTTGACCGGGAACACCACAAGTGTGACTCTGTGTCATTTTGTACAAAATAAAAGCATTTCAAAAGAAATTACCTGGTTAAACATTAAAGTAGATTAGTGTGATCAACAGTGCAATTTATTTTCATATTTTTCTCAATATTGCCCAAATTATTAACAAATAATGCTTTTTTCACTCAAAAACTGAGGTGCATAAGCTCGGATAAATGACTCCTACAATTGAACTGTTTGAGAATTGAATACAAAACCAGTCCTAATTGAAAGAAAACAAGTTGGTAAAAAGATTGGATCCAATTTGTGGGGATAATATAGTAGAGGTCGACCGATGTATCGGTTTTGCCGATTAATCGGCACCGATAGTTGATTGGCCGACCTATCGGTTATCGGCAAAAATCCTTGCCGATAGTTTTTCCGGGTTGTGTTCTTTGCTGAAGCGGCTCACGCTCCGCTGTCATAGAGTATGAGAGGTTAAGCCCCAGACCAATGTTTAATGCCAGGATTGTTACCATATATTTGTATTGATTTATATCCAGCTGTTCATATTTTTAGCCAGCAAAGTTGCAGATTTAAAGACACGAGAAAGCAAACTGTGTTCATTCAGCCGACAAAAACAGTCACAGCGCGCCTTAGTTTTACATTACACATCTGTCCCACATCGTTCATAAAGACTTGACCCTGGGCTGGAAAATTGAGTATTGTGCATTTAAGCAAACTATTTGTATTTCTGTAGCTCTAAGTCTGTATGCTTAATATAGAGCTATAATTTATGTTTTAGCCTTTTCTTCAGGCCGTTAAAGCATGGTGAGTTTGCATCTTGTTACGCACTTTATTTCACAATGCCATTTTCCTGTTCCTATTTGATTTTAATAACTGATCAACAAAAATATCTATTAAAAATTAAGATAAAAATAATACAAAACGAAATTCGTTAAAGAAGGGATTTTCCACAAATAAAAACGTACGAAGTGGTCAAAAATTGTCTGACCCTCTCCAATTCTCCTGGCGTATTGCCGTCCAATTCATACCACGTCCTTTATGACATTTACAAATTACACAAACTTCTTTCGTAATTAACATATTAAACTGAAACAAAACAAAAACAAATCATATTTAAACAGAAATGTAAAACAGAAAAGAAATTGTTTCTGAAATGGCTGCAATATAGATCGCACTTTCTCTTTCCGTTTCATGTTTAAACTAACCTTTGCCGCTTTTTGATCATTCTTGAAGTAAACATTTGCCCGTTTGGTGATTAAATACACTGTTTTAGATTTATGCTTGAACGCGTCCTGTGTGTGTGTGTGTGTGTGATACCTGCAAGTTGTCCGCGCAACACAGCGCTGCACTTTTGTTCGGTTTCATTAAAGGGTGGGTGAAAAATAGATTCTCAGATGCATCTCAATCCTCTCTTCAATGAGCGTGTGTTTTTCCCGCATATGGCACGTGTGCGCGCCAGAAACGCGGCTGGCTTCATTGCACAGAATTTCCACAGTGAGCTAATAAGTGTGTATTGTTTGACCGTGTGAGCTATCAATCGCAGTTTTTGACTTTACATGTGCCTTCATTTCTGCCGTTTGTAATGCAGTAGATGCACTGACAGACTTTCAATTGCTCTTTGTGTTTGTTCGTCCTAAAAAGCTTGATTGCAGATGCGGTTAAATGCACTTGGATTTTCAAATACTTTTATACGAAACTGATGTACACACAGTCAGTTATGTTTTCAGAGCAGGACAAAATATCTGATACATCGAAATAGATCTGCATTCGTTTGAATGCAGCCTGTTAAAGCAGCCACTGTCTGATCTCATCAGTAATAATCAAACGAAAAAGAAAAAAACAACTATTTCTGTAAACTTGCCGACACTTAAAGAACACTAATTTTAAATAAGTAATTGTTTTAAAAAGTAGCCAGCTTATATAATAAAAAAATGTTAAAATTATAGATTCCCACCCATCAACTAAGATTGGTGAAAGCTGTAGAATAGAAGTGTTGTTCAAAGTGTTAATTTCAACATTTACTGATATATTGTTAAATTTCGAAGTTCATTTTGTTACCATTAATGAACTATGAAATAACTTTAATGATCAATTTATAATTAATATTAATATTTTTATTCATTTACAAAGTATGGTTTAGTATTTATTTTTTTAAATCGTAGAGCACTATTTTACTTGCCCTTCAATATCCATTTTCAAAATCTATCGGTTAATTAATCGGTATCGGCCAGCGTGGTCCAACCTAGCTATCGGTATCGGTAAAAACCAATATCGGTCGACCTCTATAATATAGCATAACAAGTGATTTATAAGCTATTTTGTGTAGGCTGGTCATTTTTGACCGGGAACACCACAAGTGTGACTCTGTGTCATTTTGTACAAAATAAAAGCATTTCAAAAGAAATTTCCTGGTTAAACATTAAAGTAGACTAGTGTGATCAACAGTGCAATTTATTTTCATATTTTTCTCAATATTGCCAAAATTATTAACAAATAATGCTTTTTTCACTCAAAAACTGAGGTGCATAAGCTCGGATAAATGACTCCTACAATTAAACTATTTGAAAATTGAATACAAAACCAGTCCTAATTGAAAGAAAACAAGTTGATAAAAAGATTGAATCCAATTTTTGGGGATAATATAGCATAACAAGTGATTTATAAGCTATTTTGTGTAGGCTGGTCATTTTTGACCGGGAACACCATAGGTGTAACAAGGTGAAAAAAACAACACAAAAAAAAAAAAAAATGTGGACAAGTTGTTATAGTCTTTGTGAACAAAGTCACTAAGTTTCAGTTCAATGCGATAACATTAACTAGTATTTTCAGGAAAAAGAAAATCTTCTCCAGTCAAAAATTACATGAACACCACATGAGGGTTAATGTGTTTAAGACTCTTATCTCCAGTGATAATAGGCTTCATGTCAAAGTTTCAGGGGTTTCCAGCAGCGCTTCAACAATTAGACATCAGCAATGAAATAATCATTGTCAGCTTTGGGGATAATTTTCAGGAAAAAGAAAATCTTCTCCAGTCAAAAATGACATGAACACCACATGAGGGTTAATATGTTTAAGACTCTATAAGGACCTGCAGGAACTTGTTTTACTCATACTCCTGAACAGACCGACTTTTCTATTGTCTTACATTTAATCTACACATCCTTTATTTTTAGATATTTTTATCTGTTCTTCTTTTGATGTTTCAGCAGAGCAGATGGAAACCAAAGCATGTCTCGAGGAGCCGCCTCTGTCTTCTGTCTCAACAACACGAGCGTTACAGCGTCCCTGAATAAACATGATCAACCAGAGAATGATGAACTACAGAGAGTCAAAGACAGACTCAAAACCAGCATGAAGAACAAGTATGAGAGATTATTTGAGGGACTGAAACTCCAGGGCAATGAAACTCTCCTGAACAGCATCTACACACAGCTCTACATCATAGAGGGAGAGAGAGAAGGAGTGAATGAAGAACATGAGGTTTTACAGATGGAGAAAACACAACACTCACAAGACACTCCGATCTACTGCAATGACATCTTTAAAGCCTCATCTGAACCAGGATGTGAGGAGAAAGACCAAATCAAGACTGTTCTTACTCAAGGCATCGCTGGAATTGGAAAAACCGTCTCTGTGCAGAAGTTCATTCTGGACTGGGTCGAGGGAAAAGCCAATCAGGATGTAGATTTCATGTTTGTGCTTCCATTTCGAGAGCTGAACTTGATCCGAGATCATCAGTACAGTCTTCACAGGCTTCTGCTGGACTTTCATCCTGAACTTCAAGATCTGGACTCAAAGATTTATGAGGAGTGTAAAGTTGTGTTCATCTTTGATGGTTTGGATGAAAGTAGAATCACACGGATGTTTGATTGGTCAGATGACCAGAAAGTTTGTGATGTGACTGAGACTTCATCAGTGGGTGTGTTGATGTCAAACCTGATGAAAGGAGAACTGCTTCCCTCTGCTCTCATCTGGATCACCTCCAGACCAGCAGCAGCCAATCAGATCCCCTCCAAATACATCAACCGTCTGACAGAAATACAGGGATTCAATGAGCCTCAGAAGGAGGAATATTTCAGGAAGAGAATCAGTGACCAGCATCAAGCCAGCAGAATCATCTCACACATCCGAAGAGCAAGAAGCCTCCACATCATGTGCCACATCCCCGTCTTCTGCTGGATCTCATCCACTGTGCTTCAGAAGATCCTGGAAGAAGATCTGAGTGCAGAAATCCCTCAAACTCTGACTGAAATGTACATCCACTTCCTGCTGATTCAGATCAACATGAGGAACCAGAAGTATGAAGAGAGAGATCCAGAGAAACTCCTGCAGTCCAACAGAGACGTGATTGTGAAACTTGCAGAAGTGGCTTTCAAGCAGCTGATGAAGGGCAATGTGATGTTCTATGAGGAGGACCTGATTGAGAGCGGCATTGACGTCACTGACGCCTCAGTGTATTCTGGGATTTGCACTGAGATCTTTAAGGAGGAATCTGTGATCAATCAGAGGAAAGTCTACAGCTTCATCCATCTCAGTGTTCAGGAGTTTCTTGCTGCATTTTACTGGTTTCACTGCTGTACATGCAGTGCTCTCACAGTGCTTGAAGATTTTGAACCATTGTATAATTTGCTTAAAGGAGTCGTAGATAAAGCTCTTCTGAGTAAAACTGGACATCTGGATCTGTTCCTGCGGTTCCTGCTGGGCATCTCACTGGGGTCCAATCAGAGACTCTTACAGGATCTACTGACACACACGGTGGACACCTCACAAACCATCAAGAAAATCACACAGTACATTAAAGAT
Organism: Garra rufa; assembly: GCF_049309525.1. NCBI lineage: Eukaryota > Metazoa > Chordata > Actinopteri > Cypriniformes > Cyprinidae > Garra > Garra rufa. Next base: position 35,119,906 of record NC_133379.1, read on the forward strand.
ATAATTAAGCACGGTGATCTGTCAGCTGAGAGATCCATCAATCTGTTTCTGTGTCTTTTTGAAGTGAATGATCAGACTCTGTACAGAGATATTCAGGAGTTTGTGAGATCAGACAATCACTCAGAGAAGAAACTCTCTCCTGCTCACTGCTCAACAATCGCCTACATGCTTCAGATGTCAGAGGAGGTGATGGATGAATTTGATCTGAAGAAATACAACACGACACAAGAGGGTAGAAGACGACTTATACCAGCTGTCCACAACTGCAGAAAGGCTTTGTGAGTACTGAATTCATGTATTACGATAGACTAAAAGTGAATGAAAATGTTTCTGAAAATTCTCTGATTCTCTTTTAGACTTGCTGACTGTAATCTCACGGTTGAGTCCTGTAAAATACTTTCTTCAGCTCTTCAATCCTCAAATTCTCCTCTGAGAGAGCTTGATGCGAGTAACAATGATGTGCAGGATTCAGGAGTGAAGCTGATCTCTGATGCTCTGAAGAGTCATAACTGTCAGCTAGAGATACTGAGGTGCGTATGTTTACAAGTGTAAAGCACTATAGATTTAAAAGGTTTACCAATTACTTAAAGCTGCAGTCCAGTCCAGTCTGAGGGTGTTTTGGGGCCCTTTAGAATATTTGAAATGCCCTGACATTTGTGCTTTTTTCATTACCTTAAAAACATTTTAACGGCAACTTCATTTATATAGCACTATTTCCTACAACCAGAGTTGTAGACCAATGTGTTTTACAATAGAAAACTTAAAAAAAAAAAACTGCAAATAATAAAAAAGGGTGTAAAACCACAAGGAAAAAACATCACAATATACAACAAAAACATAGAACAAGTAAAAAATTGAAAAGCCTTGTCGAACAGATGGGTTTTTAATTAAGACGAAGCCATTCTAATAAAATGGGAAGATCATTCCAGAGTCTTGGGGCAATTGAAGCAAAAGCGCGATCGTCCCTACACTTCCGCTTTGTATTGGGAATGAACAAAAGTCTCTGGTTAGAAGACCGTAGGGATCTGGTAACACTGTGCTCAGTCAATAAATATATCATGGAGCCATACCATGTAGTGATTTATAAACACATAAGGATAACCCACCAATGTTTGGATTTGGAACAGTTAAAGAATCTGAGGATTTAAAAACAATAAATTCTGTTTTGTCCTCATTAAAATACAGAAAGTTTAGCGACAACTATGCCTTTACATCTGTCAAACAGGAAATGCAGTCCATCTGAATTTCATTTTACAGGCAGACAGGCACTAATCAATACAGAACACTATCAGAAGTCACTTTATTTTTCACAAATTTAAATGCAAGAGGTCAAGTAATTTTGTTTACGTAGCATTCACATAAAAGAAACAAATAGATGAATGGATGATAGGCTATTTTATCCCACAATAGACTTTTACAACCTAAACATTGAAAAATTCATGTAAAATGTGTTTTAGATAGGCTAAAGAGAGGACCCACAGTCATAAATTGAAACCCTCAAAAGAAAATCTAAGTTGCACACACTCAAATGCAATGTGAACACACACAACTTCCCACTACACACTTACGTTTCTGTGGTTCCCTCCTTTCCTCTAGTGGAATTTATTTCCATGGTCCAAACGGAAAGTTAGAAAAGTGTCATTAAAGTTTTACTAGTGCATTTCTCACTTTCCAAAACACAGTCAGAAAACATTTGGCTAATGTTTTGATTGCATTAAGTCCAAACATAATGGGAAAAGACTGAACTTTCATGCATGCAACATCTGAGTTTGTGTAAGATGTTGCACTACACTTCATTTTCAGTAAGAATAAGAATAAGTGTGTTAACGTTTCTTTTTCTGTACAGTCTAGTCTCTAATTGTCAGTAAATTTGAATTTCACATGAAAAAAAAAATTTTAGCCTGAATAGCAAATCGCTCTCTTTAAAATACAAACCTTGTGCAATCAGATGCACATTTAAAACTGGAGTAATCTGATTTTAGTCAGTGTTTCATAAACGCATAAACCTTTTTGGATTACAATCTGCAAGCAAAATTGTATGTTTAATTATTCCATCTGCTATAAACTATCCGGCACCTGCAGCATCTTCACATTATATACACATTCACGTTATAGCTACTAGGCACCTTCTTTATATTTACAGAAGTGAAAGTAATGATGCAGCAGCATGCTTGAATTTCCTGCAAAAACCTACCCGTACCACTCAAATTAGAACACATTATTATAAACTAACCGTTGTGAAAGTAAGGCGATAGTTTTGAACACTGGCTGTTTATGTATTTGCTCATAAAATTGATTTTGTATAATTTGTAACCAAAAAAGTTTGGCTGGAAAAGTGTCCAAAACCCCTCTTAAACCAGCTATGACCAGCTAAAACCAGCCTAGACTGGTCGGCTGGTCTTAGATGGTTTAAGCCGGAGGTAGCTGGTTTTAGCTGGTCTCCCAGCCTGGCCAGGCTGGAAAAGTGTCCAAAACCCCTCTTAAACCAGCTAAAACCAGCATAGACTGGTCGGCTGGTCTTAGATGGTTTATGCCGGAGGTAGCTGGTTTTAGCTGGCTGGTCTTAGATGGTTTAAGCCGGAGGTAGCTGGTTTTAGCTGGTCTCCCAGCCTGGCCAGGCTGGAAAAGTGTCCAAAACCCCTCTTAAACCAGCTATGACCAGCTAAAACCAGCCTAGACTGGTCGGCTGGTCTTAGATGGTTTAAGCCGGAGGTACCTGGTTTTAGCTGGTCTCCCAGCCTGGCCAGGCTGGAAAAGTGTCCAAAACCCCTCTTAAACCAGCTATGACCAACTAAAACCAGCCTAGACTGGTCGGCTGGTCTTAGATGGTTTAAGCCGGAGGTAGCTGGTTTTAGCTGGTCTCCCAGCCTGGCCAGGCTGGAAAAGTGGCCAAAACCCCTCTTAAACCAGCTAAAACCAGCCTAGACTGTGTAACCAAAAAAGTTACGGACTGCAGCTTTAATATCTTTAACAGGATCATGATGCTAGTGTTAATGTCTCCTTTTTTTGTAGGTTATCAGGGTGTATGGTGACGGATAAAGGATGTTGTTATTTGGCTTCAGCTCTGAGTTCAAACCCATCACACCTGAGAGAGCTGGACCTGAGCTACAATCACCCAGAACACTCAGCACTTCAGCTGCGCTCTTTTCAAAATAATCCAGACTATATGCTGAAGATACTCAAGTATGAACACAACACCAATTCTTACATACTGTCCTGTGTGTGTGTGATTAAAATAAATGTTAGGGTTGTCTAAACTGACATATATTAGTAATGCATGACTGTAAAAACTACTGAAATGTCCTAGTTTAATCAAATCCCTGTCCAGGCAACCCAAAATGTTTGCAGTGATACCCATCAGATAAACTGAAAAAATTCACCATTTATCTTGTGGTGTTAAATCAGAACATCTGTTTGAAAAGACAGTAAACTGAATATCACATCAGCCAATAAGTTTTCTTAACGTGTGACCGTTTGTCTGTTTTTAGTTTAGACAACGGAGGACTTTGCAGGGTTAAACCAGGACTGCAGAAGTGTAGGTTTTCAGTCTCACACATTTAGATCTTTTAAACATTCTAATGTCTTATAGATGTTTTAATGCTGTAACTTTTCTTTCAGATTTCTGCGATCTCACACTGGACCCAAACACTTTAAACAATGAACTCATACTGTCTGAGGATAAAAAAAAGGTCACGCATGTGAAAGTTCCTCAGCCGTATCCTGATCATCCAGACAGATTTGAAGGCATTTCTCAAGTTCTGAGTAGAGAGAGCCTTACTGGACGCTGTTACTGGGAGGCTCAGTGGGAAGTGTGGGCTCGTGTAGCAGTGAGCTACAAAGGAACCAACAGGAAAGGAGGTAATAACAGTGTGTTTGGGCTTGATGACAAATCCTGGAGTCTTTTCTGCAATGCCAACGGATTTAACATTTGGCACAATAACAAAACCAACAACATACCTGTTCCTTCATCATCTAAAAAAGCGGGAGTTTATCTGGACTGGCCAGCCGGCACTCTGTCCTTCTACAGCGTCTCTGACACACACACGCTCACACACTTACACACATTCAACACCACATTCACTGAACCTCTATATGCTGGATTTATGAATAATCTACTCAACAATTCAGTGTCTCTGTGCAATTAAACACTCATGTTTTATCTATGGACACATATAGACACTGAATCAGTGTTGAAGTTAATGAGGTAATTAGGTAATGATTGATCATTATTGAAGACACCTGATGTTAATAAGCAGAATCACCAAAGGAGAAAACCAACATTTTTAAGCAACCATTATAGTGGTCAGTGTTCGCATTAGTTAGGCTCTTGACCCGTAAATCTTTAATATTAGGTCTTGTTTGGTTGCAAGGGCCGATAAGTAAGGAACTGCTTTGTATTTATATACATCGCATTTTGAGTTCATTTAAAACTTGAAGGGGTTGATGTCCTATTTGCAAAGTTTATAGTAGTAATAGTGGACTGTATGTAGACCTTTCCTTTTTATTTATTCTAATTTTGTCTACAGTATATGTCTAATACTTTAAATATTTGTTGTTATCTATCAAAATTGTGATACAATTTGTGATACTGTTCTTGTATAGAAATTTTTCACTAAATTGCAGCCCGCTTTGTCATTGTTCATTTAAGACTTGAAGGGGCTGATGTCCTATTTGCAAAGTTTACAGTAGTAATAGTGGACTGGATGTAGACATTTCCATTTCATTTATTCTAATTTTATCTACAGTATGTATTTAAAACTTTAAATATTTTTTTGTTTTCTGTCAAAATGTTCTTGTGTGGAAGTGTTTGTAGTAAAAGCTGTTTTGCACAGAAATTCATTGCAGCCGGCTTTGTTTTTGATGTTTATTTGCGAGTAGGTATTGTATGAATAACGTAAGTCAATGTAGCTTTACACATACACACACTTTGTACTAAAGGTACATCCAAAATAGTGATGTCACTGTCTAAGCAGAGGGATGTTGTGCAACCCTATATAGTCCACACATGACAAATGAGGTAATAATCAATATTTCAGAATATCTGAGTTTTAATTATTTGACTACAAATCTCACCTCATCATTCCTCCCAGTCATTATTTCCAGGATAATCTGAGATGCCCCCAAGCTGGCTTCTTAAAACTGACTAAATATTTAAAAAGAGCCGTTCTTTGATCGCCAAGATCCGGATCCCCACAAAGAGCCATAAATCCCATCACTAATTGACTGCTTGACATAATCATCATGTAGTGACTTGAGTATTTTTTTTATAAACAGGTTGTAAAAACATCTTTCCAAAATGTCTAGGAAGTGTTGGATCTCCTGTGGATTGTCAAGGATATTACAATTAGTAAAATAAAAACTAACTTAGAGATTAAACACTAGGTGATTCACATCAAACAATGAATATGTTTAAACATAATCATCACCTGATGAAGTGAGCTTATGTCTGGCTGTTTTTACTCAAATACAGCAGCCAAACAAAATCTAGTGTTAAAGATTTAAGAGTCAAGAGCCCAACTAATGCAAACATTGACCACTAGAATGGTTGCTTAAAAATGTTGTTTTTCTCCTTTGGTGATTCCGCTTATTAACATCAGCTGTCTTCAATAATGATCAATCTTCACTTTGTTAATCACCTAATTATCTCATTAACTTCAACACCGCTTCAGTGTCTATATGTGTCCACACTCAGAGTGTTAAATTAACACTGGGGATTTTGCTGTGCAGAAGGTATAATGATTATATGTATTAATGCTAATAGTGTACAGAGTGTTTAAGAGTTTGAAGACTTTATTGTTGTAAAAAAACACAATACAAAAGAAGGGAAAGACACTGAAGTCTCAATGTGATTTTGTTTTTCCTGATAATTCAGGCACTTTTAATCTGCCCACGAGTTCCGCGGCCAGGAACCCTTAAAGGTTATCGGATCTATTGTTCAAACGATTGTGAACAATTGCTTTGCAAATGGGTTTGTACCAGGGGAGACGAAGCATGCCTTTATTCATCCACTTCTTAAAATTTTCAATTTAGACCCAACAGTCTTATCAAATTTTAGGCAAATTTCTACCCTCTCTTTTCAACACGGTCTCACCCCTATTCGTCACATACTGCCGTTTGGTCATTTTCCCCTCACGTCCAAAAGCCGACGTTGAGGGTACCCCTTTTTCGTTGCGTGGCACCGTAGAGGGTCATCCGATAGATTTGAATGCAAATCCCTCATCTTTGGATTTTGACGAAAGGGGGTTAGGCATCCAGCGGTTTTCCTGCGCTTGAAATTATTGCTTCTGGCGATTGATTTTGTGCTGCAAATTTGTATTTTGCAGAAGCGTGCGTCGTCGCATGGACTGTCACAATCATTGGTGCGGTGACCATACATTTTTGTGGAGCAGAAACCCTTGTCTGTATCGCTACCACGACTTTTATATATATAATTTAATATATATATATATATATATATATTGGGTTACATTAAAATGGCTTTATTAAACGAGTTACAGTAGTTACAGGACTGCATATTTGCTGTAGGCTTAAACGGGTCTTAATTTAGGTGGGATATTTTTTAATTGTATTTTTTATTTTTTTATTTTTGGTTGTGTCTCTCATCCAGCGACGCATAGCAACCGTCGCTATGGGTAAACAACACTCTGTCCTAGAATTCTGTGTGGTCTGGTCTAGATAAAAACAAAAAAAAAACAATAGCCTACTTTTATAGATCTTTCTCAAAACTGATTATGAAGTTGTGATAAATGAAAAAGCATACTGCAGAAATGTTTGTATTAATATTATATGGCCAAACCCCGGCCTGCCAAAGAGATGGATGCATTCTGGGAAGTGATGTGTTTCAATGTAATGGCTACATATTCCCCCGTTTCCTTCACTCAGACATTAATGCTGATTCTTTTAAATGTTTGAGCAAGGATATAATATATTAAGACTGTAGTTTTTCATTATGATTGATATTTTGGCGCAATTTTGTGCAACGCGTCACACTGTGCGACGATCCCAGAAACCATTGCCCAGCGCGATTCCACCACGGTAAGTAGCCTACAACAGTCAAATAAGGTGCAAATTTACTAAAAAAGAAAAAAGAAAAAACAGTTTTACAGTGTTTTATAAAGAACTGGAAAACTATTTCTCTACTATTCTTCATAGTAATAGAAAAGCAATCAAAACTGTCCGTTTGTTTTCAATGCGTCTCTTCGATTGTAACTTTATTTATTTTTATTTTATTTTCTCTTTTTTTGTTTTAAGTTTCCCTGACGTTATACTTTCTGTTGTGTTTGTTTGTATGTGTTGTGTAAAGCATAAAAAAGGAAGAGAAATTAATAAGAATTTACACGTCCAAAATGATGAAGTTATGGCCAAAAATTGATTTTGAACGCCACTGTAAGAGCTGTATTAGAAAGAGAGTGACATTATATTTTTGAATTCTTTTTTTAACTTTATTTTACACTTTTTTTTTTTTTTTTTTTTTTTTTTTTTGAGCTGCTGTAACACAGAAATGAAATTTCCCCAGTGTGGGATTAATAAAGTAGATCAAATCTAATCAAATCAATTACAACTGTTTGTTTTATCTCAATGAGATGCAAAGTGGGGTGGTATTAAATTAGTTGTCTTCCCACCTCCTTTCAGGCAGAATTCGATTGTCATATTTAAATACTGTTATCTATCTATCTATCTATCTATCTATCTATCTATCTATCTATCTATCTATCTATCTATCTATCTATCTATCTATCTATAATGTAATCTAATATATATAATGGTTTTAAGTCTGGCAAGGCAAAGTTTACAAGTACCCTGATCACATTATTCCTGTTTGTTTATCAATTTGAATTATGGCAGAACAAAAGGATGTGTTAAAAATATAATGATAGAAGAACCCTTGCTCACACAATGACTTATTTTTAAAGTCATACCTTTTTTATGATATTGATGATAATCAATGATTGCATGAATACATAAGAGGAGCATTTACTTAATGTCTTAGCCTAGTAGTTATTTATTTTGTAATATGTAGTTTGTTGATCTATTCTATTTTGGTTTGGTTTTGTTCTTCTCTTTCTCTGCAGGTTCCTTAATCTCATCTTATCCCCCATCTTAATACTTATTAGCAGCATCTTATTTAAAAAAAAGGCACTTTTAAGAGCCACATTTGTCTTGTTACTTTCTCTACTGTTGTATTGTGTTTTCTCTCTCTCTTTTGAGGTCTTACTGTCTCTCCTCCCTCCCCTGCGAGTGGTGTTTTTGTTTGTCTTGTATTTTGTTTGTCCCTGTGTGTTTGTAGTGTGTTTATATTGTGTGCCATGTCCGATCCTGAGATGGACCGTCACTTGAAGGAGATTAGTGACCTTGTCGATCAGGCTGCATATCAGGCTCAACTCCAAGAGCTTGAACAGCTCATTAGCATGCACCAGGAAGCAGAACCATCCACCAGTCAGGCTTCCATCAGTCATCTATCCACCAGCCAGCCATCAAACAGCAAGCAAGAGGTTAGGTGGATTAAGAGGGACAGTGATGGAAACATTATTCACGGCAGGCCCAGATCATCCCGAAAACAAAGAGGTCAGATTTATTTTACATTCATGTTAATTCAATTGTAGACTTTATCTCCAGATTTAGTTTTGCATCTTGAAATGGTATACAACATGATCACAAGTCATGAGTCTGAATTAGAACATATCTGAGGTTATTGTTACATACCCGTGTCTAGCATCAGGTAAAGTTTGTTTCATTGAGTGTAAAAAGCAACAGCTTTTTGCTACAGCAGGTCCCAGTCACAGCCAGAGTCGGATGACAGGTGTCTCTAGTGTCAGGGCTCCGGAAACCAGTGGGGAAGTGACCAGTGACTTTCCTTCCGTTACTGCAGGTGTGTTCTTTATTTGGACTGCACTGGTTCAAAACAATATGTTCATTTAGAATGTTAATATTTATTATTACTACAGTTTTTCAATATTGTGCATTGTTTTAACAGAGTCCTTCCTTCAAGAGCTTAAATGCTCACTGGGTGAGGACATACATGAGGATGAAACACCACCTCAAGCCTCAACAGACTGGTCGACCCGAAAAAGCCTCATATCAGGGTGGTGGGAGAAAGAGAGACCCCGACTGGTCAACACCATGGTGGCTCGACAACATGCGGCAACTCGGATCTGCCAACACTGTGGAAACGGTCCAGCCGTTATCCGTTGTTGTGACTGCCGACCACACCCATTCCTCTGTGGCCAGTGTGATGTCAGGGTCCACCAAGGTCAAGTGTTTCACAACAGGGATTCGATGACACTTGCATTTTTTCATCCGTTGTCTCCCACAACTTGTGTTGTGGAGAGCGTTCTAACCCAGTGTGGTAAGTTGTAGTTTTTGATAGTCAGATAAATACATATGTTATTCTTTAATTCTCATCCATGTGGGTTTTTTTTTTTTCAAGAGCGTCTTGTACCTTTGGAGATGCCAGAGACAATATGCGGTTGTCTACAAGGATCGTCCAGTGTCATCGCAGGGCAGTCCATAGTTGTGGTTACAATGAATGGTAAGAAGAACTTTATGGGTGGGGTGGGGGTCACTTCTGTAGAAGTGTCTGCAAAAAATTTCACCCACAGCCATTTGCTGATCACACCTCGTATATACTCCCTCTCACTTTGTCACAACTATGAACATATAAAATCATGATTATGTAACATTCATACATGTTACATTGTGGAACACATATCCAGATGGCTGGAATTCCATTTCAATAGGTTGTGTGTTGATTAGATTGTCTGGGCCCACCTATGTGAAGGAAAACAGTTAATCTTTGTTTGTATGGGGATAGTTAATTTGCCTGACAAAAGTGTGACTTCCAATAGAGTGCCTTACAAAATGTTTGTAGAAGTGTCCTCCTGATCCATCCTTATTCAAAGGTTCCCATATCAGTTGTCAGAATAACACAGTTTGCGTCTGTCATAATTAACTGTGAGTACAGTATATATTTCCTTCTTTTTCCAGGGCGATATGATCTCAGATTGCCTCAGATTAGATGCAAGGCATGTGAAGCCACTTGGAGTCCTGGAGTGGATGACCTGATCCATAATGACTACTGGCCTGCCACTTCTCAACATTCAACTGTGTACGCGACAGATGTCCTTTTTTCTTTTGAAGAGCTGAAGATGGCAGCACCAGGGATGTCTAGCCAAGCATTTCTTAGAATGCTGGATCAACGCACTGTTCGTTTTGGCCGTGTAAGTATTTGTGGTCATAACTGCGAAACTAAATAAACAATACTATGCGGGCATGATGACAGAAAGTACACATGTACATATGCACTGTTTAGGAAAAAAGTAGTTAAATTTAGACCCTTTATAAACACCCATAAACTCATGTTCTCTCATCAGTCATGCAGTTTGCACTGAAACATTTCAGAAAAAACAGGTCATTCTGAAGATCTGAACTTCAGCTCCATTGGCTACAGACTTTGACATCTTCTCCCCAATATAATTTCCTTATCCCAGAAGTGTTCCCTTGGATTAATGAGCCAAACATCCCCCAAATACACCAGTGTATAGAGTATGAGTGAAGTTTACATATTGTTCATTTCCTTTGATATGTATTCTAAGGATTGGTTACAAAATTTGTACAAATATCCCGAAATGTATCCCTTTAGAGCATTTTACTTCAGTGCAGTACATATTTAATTTGATCTGTTTTACTGTTCTCTTTTACTGAACACAGAGCGGTAACATCACAGCAGACAGCTTCCGGAAAAGCTTCTTGGAGTGGGAAGCTGTCCGATTCGAAGTGGACAAATTATGCCAGGAGGACCACTTTGACTGCCCAGCGTGCAGCCCAGACATGCTTGCAGTATCTGTTGATGGAAACCGCAAGCACTACAGATTCAAGAGTGCAGCAAGGTATTTACAAAATCCTGTGTGTGCATTGACGGTTCATAACTTTGAAAGCAACTGCTGTAAATAAAAAAATCATATGAATATTTAAAGTTAATAAGTCTCTCTTTTATTTAGATCGGAGGAACAAGCCATCTTTGACGGCGTGTTCATCGCGAATGATGATGACGTCGCAAGATTCGTGGACTATGTCCATACCTCAACCAGTCATGTAAACTTGCACAACTTCACTATATTTACCTATAAAACACCACGTCCTATAGAGAACTTTGTTTGAACAAGTTTGGACTGTTAACCATCTTCCATGTTTTAGGTCTCTGGAAGAGGTGTCTGTGGAGGGCAGTGGTCAGCAGCGCGCGAAACATCTCAGAAGTCCTCAGGAAAAACAGACGAGGAGGGCCTGGAACTAGCCGTATGTCGTCATGGGGTTCTCCTTCGTGCCCTTAATATGTTCAGGGGGGAGATTTTTGCCTACCCCCTGTACCTCCAAAAGCAAATGGCCTGTAAGCAAGTGACATTTTTCGCTATGGATGTGGCATGCAAGTACTGGCCTTACCTCCGGAGAGTGACAGAGAAATGCCCTGAGCTTCAGGATCTTCTCACCATGAGGCCATTTCTTTCTGTTTTTCATGCCAAAGCTCATGATTTCAAATGTGAGGTAAGAAAAAAGGATTGTCCATGACATTTTCTTTCCCTGAAAACCCTGCATAAGATTGTTGCCACTTAGGTTTTTGTTTTATTTTTTAAAGGTAAAATGGAGTGGAGCGTATCAGGAGGGGGCTGGTTCGACTCTTGGGGAAGAGGTGGAGCAGTGCAATGCCTTCCTCTCAAGGATTGCTGTTACAACAAAGCACATGTCAAAAGCAGGTAAGGTAACCAGTACATTTTGATCCTGATGACAATGGTGAGCCACTTTGAGCTCATGTATATATGCTGACTGAAAATATAAAGCTCAGAATATTCAACACAAATGGATGGATCGATTACAATACCATCATCCTATTTTATTTGAGGATAATAAGGAGGGGCAGTGTGATAAAAAAAAAAAAAAAAAAACATCAGAGTACCATTCACATACTGTCCTGCCATAGTGCTCTATGCCATTTGCCTACTGTCCTGTGCCATTGTTTCATGCTACTACTTCACTATCCTGTGCTATTTACCTATTAACCCTTTCATGGGACTAGGGCTGGTTATCAAGTTCGATACTTTTTAGGTACCGACCGAATTGCCTCGATACTATCGAGTATCTAAACCTGTCTTGTTTTTCGGTACCAAATTTCGATACCTAAGGGGTTAATCTCGTAAACGTCAGTGCATGGGGCATTATTAGCTGTGGCGGAAAAACACTAGTTTACGCGGTTGCCCAAAAAGACACGGTGTGTGTGTGTGTAAGCGTCATAACCCACATAGATGGAAAATATGGTACCATGTACCCATTGTATATGGGTGGGACAGGACCCACCCACTTTCAATTTTACCATCTCTAATTCAGCGCATAATGTCTGTTCACTTTTCAAAATTGTCCATTCCAGTTGAGGAATGCCTTAATAAATTAAACTCCATTCCGCTTTGTAGCTTTAGCGTTGATTTCAAAATAAATGAATAACGCATTCAGCACGGCACAGTCCTCTGTCAGATGAGATGTTGTCAAGCTGTGTCATTAAAACTCAGAAAATTAAAACTGTGTCAGCCGTGATTTTTAGTGTAAAAAAAAAAAAGTAATCAAACTGAAAAATTTTACCAATTAATTTTTTGAGGTAATGTAATGGATTTATTTTTTTATTTTTTCATAAAATTATCATTCATGAACCGGTATCAAAGTCAAGGTATCGGTATCAAATTACTTTTAACGATACCTAGCCCTACATGGGTCAGTAATCCAATGGCACAAGACAGCAGATTAGTACCATAGTACTATACTGTAAGTTATTATCTCGCAAAAGTTTGTGGTACCTAACAAGTCTGCACACTCAGTTGTTTCTTCTACTGCTACTGGAAATAAGGGCGATAATCTCATTTTTTATTTTTGCAGGACGCATAGACATGCTGACGGTCATGGCCATGCGCTGGAACCAACGAAAGTTTGACAACTTGGCTTCCACCCTTGCCCGCCGATATCGGAAGGTAAAGACACCAGTTTTCCCTTATGCAACATTCATAGCGATATTGTAAAATAAAGTGGCATATATCTCAAAAATATAGGGAAGACTTGCCCAGATATTCTTCAATACAATAGAATATACGGATGGTTTCATGTGTAGTGTCAATTGTATTTTTCAGTGTCTTAATATAAAATATTAAATGTTCATACCACATACTGACATATTGATTGTCCACGTATAGGAATATACTGTATGTTTAATCAGTGTTGTATGTGGTTTTCTAATAGTGAAGGTACTTAAAAATCCTTATCAACAATAGTCTAAGTTGTAGGCACTTCCCTCATTGTCATTTGTGTTTGAAGGCCACAATAGCCCTGCAATGCCAGTTGCATAACCTGGAGGCCATGAAAATGGAAATGGACATCACAGACAATCAACTGGAGAGCTGGATCATTGATATCAATGAGTGGGCAGAAGGTAGAACATACTGTCTTATATTGTTTGATATGCTGCTGGATGCATCACTTCTGACTAAGCTTGGCTGCAATTCCAAAGAGGCTCATTGTAATCGTAGTCAAAGAGCACATACTCTTGATTGCTGATGACGTGTGGAAAAGATTATCCCCATGTGGACAATATAGAACCTAACTAACCTAACTATACTCAACCTTACTTACAAGTGTAGCCTCAGTTACAGAGAAATATGAAAATATTGTTTAGCCTTTATTTAGCTTATACACCAGAAATAATATTTTTTCATGGAATCAAGTATATTTCTTATCTCTTCATTTCTTCCTTTCAGCAAAAACATCCCCAAACGATGCTGATCTTGCTGCTGTAGCCAGCCGAATTGAGGAGCTGGTGGCAAATGTTAAGAGGAGGTCCCAGCGTCTTTATAAAGATACTGACGGATGCAAAGGACGTGCACGGATCCGCCGAAAGATCAGGGAGGAAAAAAAAAATTTACTTTCTGTAGTGGAAAAGTATAACACCTTGGTTCCTGATGCAGAACATCTGACCTTAGACACCATTCTATCTGACGAGATTGTTTGGCCATGGCATCTTACACACGCTGGTATGTACACAATTCCGCTGACTATGTGAACACAAAATCCATCATGCCTCAATTATCATGTCTCAAATACAACTGACTTGTTTCATCTATGTATTCCAGACTCTGTAGATCTAAGGACGAAGAGGAAGGCGTTCGACATAATGATGGCAGTAAGGAGACTTGAGGAGGAGAAGAGGATTCTTATTGCAGAGATGAACAAGCATTGGAAATCTCTTTGCAAGCGTGCAGACACTCTGAAGCACATGTCATCCCAGCTTTCTAATGTGACATCAGGTACAGTATGTTTTTGTGTTATACTTTGCATACATAACAATATTGCTGAGAGTATCTAATTAATAAAGGCTCAATTTGTTTTAACATGTAAGGCGAGACGTGGGGCCTGCTTCAAGATGGGATTCAAGGTCTACAGAGCTTGACGATGAAGAACAAACAAGCAAGCAACAGCCTGGCAAAGCATGCAAAGAACTGTTATGTTCAAGTTCTGACTGAAACAGAAATTAAGTTTGATAGTGATCCTGAGGAATACCATACCAGTAGTGACTCTGATCACGATTAAACAGCACGAGTCTCTCCCTGCCCATCACATCACTTTGTCTATTTTCAAGGATCCACTATCCATTTGACTCTTTTACCGGCTACATTAGCCCCTCTACACAGTTTGGACTGACTGTGGTCCCATTATTTACCACTGTTGGCTTGTATAAACTTTTTCTTTTGAATTTAATATAAGTGTCTGTTCTACTAACTTATCTTATCTGCTTTGTATTGTTTTTGTTAGGCAAAACTATTCTGCTTACACTTTTTTTTCCCATACTCATATTTTACTGTAAATAGTGAGACAAGTAGAAGAAATAATGATTTTAAACAACCTTTTGCTGGAAATACTCTTAAACAAATGTGTGTCTCAGTTTCTGGTGTGAAAAGATGGAATTCATTAGAAAATGATCTAAAATGTTCAAATATTTTGCGATTTAAATATAAGTATAAACAGAAGATACTTCTCTTGTACAAAGATGAGGGTCAATGATTTGTTTTTGTTGTCAGAATTGTTATTATTGTATTATTGTTGTTATTGTTTGCTTGTTCCCTTGTTGTGTAAGCAGAATTAATAACTTTGGAAGGATTTTTCATTTTCTCTTCATGTCACATTTTTATGACACGAAAACATCCTTATAACTTGTGAAAGTGAACATCAGTGTTTTAATGTAGCATAAGAACTGTTATTTTAACATCAGTGTAAACCACAGGATTTCAGGTTATCCTACATTATTTAATAAAAGATACTGAATCATAACATGTAAAAATAAAAGTATCAGGATATATTTAATTCATACAAAGCTACAAAACTTTGTCTTTTGTTCATGACCACGGTTATTGCAAACTGTTGCGTTATGCATATTGCGATATACAGTATACATTTGGGATATTTCAATAATTTCGTATTATTATTGTGCAGCCCTACTTTGCACTGATTAAATCCCAGCACTGTTAACTTTTGCACTACCACCACTTCAAATCACACCATAGCTGCTCTCATCATGTATCACTGGGTCAGTCCCTACCAGGCCTTTGTAATCACTTGACATGCTCTTCACTTTTTTTATTTGTCTGAGTGATTTTTGTTATGTGTCTGAGCTATGTGTGTTGTTTTTGCGGTTGTACAAGCTAATAAATGCCTAAAATGTTGTCATGTTATTATTTTTTTTGATAATATTATTTTGGTCTTATTACCAATGAAACATTACTGTATGCTGTAAGACAGAACACTACGATATTGGCTGAGCGGGACGCATGCGAAGCCCATATCCCACTTATAACGCCAGTATCGCTTTAATGTACATATTTAATCAGTGGTTTTGTCATCAGAAACAACACGATCAGTTTTAACTTTTTCAGTTTAGTTGAAACCCATTCACTGCAGACAGCGTCTCTAGTGGAAGTTGTAGTTTTAAAATATATTTGCATATTTATCATAATTAGAAGTTGGCAGTGTAGAATGTTGGATACACCATGGTTTTTTGGGGGGATGGTGAACACACTGGTGTCATCAGATTAAAAAAATCAAATTGTTAAATAGGTCAAAATAGCTTATTACCACATTTGACAGTGCTTACAATGGGTAAACTTTGGAGACCATATCTACATGACAGCTAAAGTCCAGAGCTTTCTATAAAAGCTGGTGTAGCACATTCTGTTACCAAATGACAAGCCTTCAAAAATGTACTGGGTTTCAAGGTTCAGAGGTCAATATTTCAAAGCAGGAGTAATGTATCCTCTTCGGACTGACATACATACTGTCGAGGTTGAGACCTTTCCAACAATATGTTAGCTATAGTCCTACGACAATGTTTTAATTTTTACATATCATGGAGACCACTTTGCAGCGATGGCCTCCTTTATTTTTCCCAGAGGGATATTTGCCTCAAGTTCAAATGCTTCACACATAACACTTGACATATTTGTTTTATCATACTGCTGACATATACTTACAATAAAAAACAACATACATAAAGTGAAATGTAGCCAAACTGAAGCACATCACAGCCACAATCTATTGCTCATCTTTCACAAACAAGAGCAACCTACACACAATCTGAGGAAGATTTGTATTGATCAAAATCAAGTATAATCAATGTGATGTTAGCCATTTATACATCAAGTTATTTCACTTTTTATAATCATGCATTGCCTCTTTGAATGTGCAGACACACCTCATATGCTTAAGCTGCACATCCCTGGTTCGACCTTAGACACAAGCTATAGGAGGGGGGCTCCTCCTTAACTAAGCTGCACATTCCTGGTTTGACCTAAACGTAAATGGCTAATGACAAGTAAACTGGAGGCACGGCCAAAAATGAGAACATTAACCAGAAAAGTAAGCTGGAGGCACAGCCAAAAATGGGAACATTAACCATATTTATGAAATGTATAGAACACGCCTAGAAGAAAACTACATAAAAGAGGGTACTTTGTTAATAAAGTCTTATCTTCTGGCTTCAAAACCCCAAGACTTATGTGATCTTTCAAAGTAGCGAGGGGAAAACCACCTCAAATCCTATATGCATTATATCATGAAGCTATTGCACAACCCCTGCCACCTCAAGCAACATTATTTAAAGTTTCAATTGTGGTAGGTTCAAATTATGCCTATAGTTTAGAAATATACTTAGTTTACATTGAGGTACCCTATATCTTCTTCCAGGGATAAGAGATCATACTTGGCATGGAGAATAAAGATAGAGTTAGGGTTAGGATAAGTGGGAACTAATTTGTATTTCATGAATAGTGCAACAATTTCCTGACAAATCAGACCTGAGGCCTTGATCATGAAGACATTGGCCAGATTAAAAAACACAACAGGCCGCATGTGGCCCACCTTGCACGGCCAGGCCTTAGATTTCCCACCACTGTCATAGGCCTTAAACCGCCCACCTGAGTCAAGTCATTCCAGGGTGACCAGATCGATGTCCTCAGTATCCTGGCACATTCCCTATTGTCAGGGAAAACTACCTCTGTCCCTGGTTTTATGAGAAGAAAACAGACCTTTAAAGTATATTGATGGCCAAGCTGGAAATGTTGCTGGCTTTACCGATTCCTCAGGCTCATGTCTCCGGTTTTGATCTCTGAAGTCTGATCACCTTATGTCATGCACACGTTGATTTGTGAAATTTGACACCAATCTGTCTTTGTATTAGGCAAAGGATATGAAAAAATTGCCTTTCTAAGTGGCGCTTCAGACGCTGTGTGATTTTAATTCACTTTAATATATTTCATCATATAGTTCTTCCAGAATCATAATCATAAGCATAATGAGCTTTATTCGCCAAGTGTGCAGAAACACACAATGAATTTGTTGTTGTTGTTTTTTACAGGAGCTCTTGGTACGTACATACACACATACACATATATGACATGCGAACAGGCCAAGAAGCGAGAAGAGCCATCAACGTCTCCCCTGAAGAGAGACAAATGGCATGAGAGCGAAGCACATTTTAGCTCAAAAAACAGTTTTTGCCTTGCAAAAGAAAAATTTATATGATAAAGGGTTTGTTGATTGTTGCATCTGGACAATTATAGACACGTTTGAAAATATTTTACACGTTTTAGTGCTTAAGTAGGCTACATGGTGAGTCTATACACTTAGCCCAATGTTAGCTCTAAACTGCTGGATCATGCTAGTCTTTCAAAATTGTCAGGCTGGTGTGATTTGTGTCAAAGGGGCAGGGTAAAGTTGTGCCAGTGGGATGTTAAGTAGTAGACCATCTAGACCAAGGCTGCCCAGCCCTGTTCCTGGAGATCTACCTACCTGCAGACTTTAGTTCCAGTCCATCTTCAACACAGCTGTCTGTGATTATCACATGCTAGAGATTAATTAGCTGGTTCAGGGGTGTTTAATTAGGATTGGAGATGAACTTTGAAGGATGGTAGATCTCCAGGAACAGGGTTGGGCATCCCTGATCTAGACCCACTTACCCAGAGGGGATAATTGGTGTGAAAAGATGAGTGTGCCTCATCAGTGTTTGATTTACCTGCTGTTTGTCAGGATTTTAAGTGGCCTAAGTCACAATGGGATGTTCAGAACTGTTCAGAAAAAAGTCAATTGTTTCTTATATGTTACATAAGTGACAGACAGCGTTTTGTTGACAGACAGTGTTCTAATGATTCACAAATATCATATATTGTGTATTTGAGGGGTTTTTTTTCCCGAAAAAGTAGAAAATATGACATGGCAATAGTTTAAAAGGGTAACGATATCGAAATAAACCTTAAATGAGAATTTTGTATTGAACTTGTCTTGATTTTATATAACATTACAATTCATGACTTTAAAATGTTCTTTTTTATTTCAAAAATCACTGGCACAAATTACCCCGATGTATTTTCCCCTAAGGCACAGCTTATTCAACAATATTATTGATCTGCCTTGAGGTGGATGAGGACACAATTTTTTTTTCTAGAAACAAACTTTGTTGTATTATTTTCATGTTATCACTGTGAAGCTGTTTGTACAATTGTATAATCTGTATTGTAAAAAGTTCTATATAAATATAGGTGACTTGACTGTCACTACATGCAACTTTCCACTATCTTAATTTTCTCATCAAATACAGCACAAAGTCATGACACAATTATTCAGTGTAGTCAATAATTGACAGACAAATCATAAAATATAACAATAGTGAATTTAATTCTGACCAAATATACAAAAAGAATAGTAAAACAGTATAGGTCATCAGGTGAACTTGCTGGCTGGCTCCCAGGTGTCCTCCCAGACTCTGCCACTGTAAATAGAACACAAGTCATCTTACACACAGCATATGCAGTACAGCCTAAAGCTCACAACTAGTCATCTGGCTAGTTTGAAGATATGTCATCTGAAGCTGATAAAAAAAGTTTGCCCTTTTTCTTTTGGATAATTTTTGGGGGTTTATTTTATATGGCGTTTGTCAAACAGCAGTCATTTTGTTCCAAGTGAAAACTACTGGACTTACCGGTAGTTGCTTGGACACAGTCATCCCCACAGACAACCCTTTGAAGTTCTGCATCAGGTTAACCAAGTCGCTTTGCAAATACTGTGTAGACACAGTAATCTAAATAAGGTGTTTAGAGGCCACTACGTTGAGCGTAGAGGGGGTCAGCAAAGACACAATGGCACCACAAAGGAATCTGCGTCACAACTTAAGACCCCATGAGAGCTGAAGTAGACTAGAAAGTGATCTGAGTCCTCTTTAAGTGAACTCATAATGTGAACACAGAGACAAGAGTTGTTTCTGGTTCAGTCCACTTCACAGGCCATTTTAAGAGGACTAAATTTGGTTCATTATGGGAACAATGGTTTTAACTTTGAACAAAATAACTGCTGTTTGGCAAACACCATATAAAATAACCCAAATAAACAAAATAAAATTAGCAAATGTATAGGGCAAACAGGTTAGAATGTATTAGCTTCAGATGTCATATGACCAAACCTGAGCCAGATGACTACTTGTAGGCTGGCGTGCACATGTTCTCAGTTCAGTTCACTTTAAAAGGGGTCTAAGTATGCTTAGAGATTGTTCCTTATGCCCCAAAAAATTAAGTCACTGCTCAAAGTTGACCTTGAAGGCTGGAAGGGACCAAGTTTTAAAACACTAAGACTGTGTTAGCTATGGATGAAATGACAATATACATATGTATGGCAAAGACAATGTGGAAATAATATGAATGAATGAATGAATAAATTAATGAATTAATGGATACATATACAGAAAAAGCCATCACTTACCAGGAAGAGCAAGGCAGCCAGCGCACTTTGACCTCTGATGCCTTCCCCTGCAGAAACAAACACGCACACACACATACTTTTTCATAAGGGGTAGCAAAAGGTGGATAACTACTGCTCATTGTTACTGTTTTGTCACATGTGGATTGAAAAATATGGTTCTACATCTTACCTCATTCATCCGTCTTTCCAATATTTGATCATATGGGTAAATTGTCTGTCGACTGCATTTGCAACCTTAAATGACAAAGGCAAAAAAAAAAGTTTGGTTCATTTCAAATGGGTCTGAGTTTGCTTGTGGTGTTCACATATGCCCCAAAAAATGCTGAGTCACTGTTCTTAGTTCACTTTGAGGGCTGAAAGAGACCAAGTGTGAATACAACATGAGTTTGGTTAAATAAAAGGGGGCTACATGGAAAAACACCTGTAGAGGTTTGAAATCTTGAGATGTGCAATGGCTTACACGAATAACTATCTAATATTATGCCAAGCAGCTATGGCAGAAACAAATATACACATGGGCTGCAAAGAATGTGTACTTACTTTTTGTTTTCTTCTTTTTGGCAAGGGTGGAGGGTGGGGCTTCTCTGCCGGATTGCCTGGCTCCTTTGTCTGCGGCTGGGGCTTAGGGTGCAAGGGGAAATTATATATTATATATAGTCCCATCCACAGTCTCTATTGTGAGCCCAGAAACACAGTTCAATAAATCCAGTTTAGAAATGTTGTTGAAATAAAAGATGATATTCTCTGGTTTTATTCCTTGGTTTCCAATTTACAAAAGAGAATGTGAGCTGACTAAAGCACTTAATGAAATAAAAGAATCCTAATGGAAGTAGCTATAGGTTAGCAGTTAGCAGGTAAGAAAACCATTTGCTTCTACCGCTCTCAAGAATTGAATGACATTATGAGAATCAACGTAATGTAGCCGAAGTGGGCTTATTCTTAAACAGGCAGTACACTATTTTACTAATATGTACCAAATCCTATAAGCACATGAATCCTAGTATGCTTTTAACCTTAAGTATTATTTAACATTTTTAACCATTACACGAACTTCTAAATGAAATTATTTACCTGTTTAACATTAATTCCTATTCACATTACTATGAATTGTACTTTGGCCTCTACAACACCCTTTCACCCAACATGTGGCTGCTTATATACACATGGGGTGCAAAGAAAAGAAACAAATATACACATGGGCTGCAAAGAATGTGTACTTACTTTTTGTCTTTTTCTTTTTGGCAAGGGTGGAGGGTGGGGCTTCTCTGCCGGATTGCCTGGCTCCTTTGTCTGCGGCTGGGGCTTAGGGTGCAAGGAGAAATTATATATTCAGTATATATTCAGTATCTTGGGGGAGTGGCTTACTTAATTGAAGGGGGTGAAATTCACCTTGGTTTACTTATTTATATTAAAACAATGATTACCAAACCACGGGACCAATTTACAGATGGGATGCAAGGCAAGATTACTTACTTTGTCTTTTCCTTAATTTTGGTTGGATGGATGGTGGGGCTTGTCTGCCTTGGCCTGAGGTGGATAGTGGGGCTTTGGGGAAAAGGTTAAGAATGATATATTCATATTTGCGGGGAGGGGGGTTAATTCATCAAAAGGGGAGAAATTCGCCATGTGTAATTTGTTTTATATTGTGCTCTGATTACAAAAAAACATGGGACAAATTTACAGATGGGGTGCAAGGCAAGATTACTTACTTTGTTTTTTCCTGGGTGGTAGAGGCTGCATATGAGTGTCTATCGGAAATAGGTTGAGTGTAATAATTTGCTGGTCTTGTTGGGGCTGGTCTAGGGTAAGGTGCTGGTCTAGGGCAAGGTGCTGGTTTTGTTGGGGCTGGTCTAGGGTAAGGTGCTGGTCTTGGGGCTGGTCTAGGGGAGGGTGCTGGTCTTGGGGCTGGTCTATGGAAAGGTGCTGGTCTTGGGGCTGGTCTAGGGGAAGGTGCTGGTCTTGGGGCTGGTCTAGGGGAAGGTGCTGGTCTTGGGGCTGGTCTGGGGGAAGGTGCTGGTCTTGGGGCTGGTCTAGGGGAAGGTGCTGGTCTTGGGGCTGGTCTATGGGAAGGTGCTGGTCTTGGGACTGGTCTGGGGGAAGGTGCTGGTCTTGGGGCTGGTCTGGGGGAAGTTGCTGGTCTTGGGACTGGTCTGGGGGAAGGTGCTGGTCTTGTTGGGGCTGGGGCAAATCTGTTGTGAAGTTAGCAAAAATATACATTCTGAACCCATCGTCAAAAAAATCTACGACAAACACTAATGAACTCTACATAAAACGTATCTTACCATTCACTTTGATAATGAAGTTATATGCCTTCTTCATACTTGTTAAAAAACCTGTGTTGGCTTGCGTTGGTGGCAGATGTGTGACTACGTCTGCCACAAATTTGCCTGTGCCCTTGTGCCTCTGGCTAATGAACAATATGGGCATATAGCCCAAGGCAGAAAGTTTTTGGACCTGAAATGAAACAAAGTAATTAACACATTTCCAATACATTATGTTACTACATTACTACATATATTGGTAGTCCATCTACTATTTAAAGACCCAACTTGGCAAAAAATTGTTTTTAACGCTTTCAACAAGTGTTAACCATGTGATTAAAGACATAGTTTCATAAGGATTTCTTAAATTGCAACTGTTAGTGCTTGATTTTGTTTTAAAATATTTAAACATAAAAAAATATTTAAGTTAAAATCAGAAACAGAGGGCAGTTTACTTGGTGTATATACCAGGTACTACTTGATTCATAGTTCATCCCTATCCCTAGTCCCTGTCACAAGTATTTTAAGATAAATGTAGTCTGGAATATTGCCTACTTATGTACATACAGTACAGTACACCAATGATTTTTCAAGATTTTATTTCAAAACAGAAGCATGCCTGCAAAAAATGAAAGTATCTTTACATATTGTGTATGGGGAGCTTTTTGGCAAACTGTTTATCAGAGCAACTTGCATGTGATGTACAATTACATATATATATATTATATATAATATAATAGGGATGTATGGTGAGTTTTTTAAAGTGCTAAATGAATAAATGTTATTTATGCTAAATGAATAAATGAATAAATGTAAAATGTAAAGTGATTGTCTGCCTAAAACTCTGAAAAGTCTGAAGATGTGCGAACTTCTAACATCCAGGCATGCATGTGACACCTGGTACACAGCACACAGCATGGCTGAACAGTAATCTGGGGCCATCTGTGATCTTTGCCGCAAAAGGCGGTTAAATAACGCTCGATCACGCGAATTTGATCGTGGGAAGCCAAAATCGTGATTAAAATTCCATTAATTGTGCAGCCCTACCTTGCCCCATCACACATTATCAATAAAAGTGACAGAATTAATGCTGACTTTCGAGAGGGGGAGAGATTATATTCTCTGGACTGAAGGAAAGGATCCCCTTAGAACAGACAGATGGATGTGCATGTTAATGTAAATACTGTATGTACTTTGGGCTTATATTGATTACCACTTAATTAATGTAGCATGAGCATTTTTACTTACAGCTATTTGGGCAGACGCCACCACCCGCGATGCATTTTTGTTTTTAATGACCCTCTGGCCCCAGTCAACATCAATGTGTGCAGTTTGTAATTTTCGCTTGCCCTGCAACGTGGCGAAACAAGCACTGCACGTTTTGCGGTTGGCCTGCTGATGGACCTGGCAGCTTGGGCAGGGCCTGAATTTTGGCTTCGTCATTCTGAAATGTACACACACACAAAATATAAATATTAAATATCATACAGGGATCCAAACACACATAAGGACAAGAAAGAGAGAGCTAGTCAATATATTAGCATGTGTCACACAGCAGTAGGCTATGCTGAAATTATCACTATTCTAACATTATCACAGGTAGTACAAGCTCTGGATGTTTGCATACTGGCACATTATTTAAGTGCAGAACACATTTCATTTGGTGCAATAACCAGGTATTATACCAGTCTCTATCCATGAAATTGCTACAGTGTGCTTAGTATGACAGCAACAAACAAATCTATATTCTCTGATCAGACCTTTACACTTTGAATGGATTGCAGGGAGTGAAGAAGAGGCAGCAACCCAGGTCCTGTCTCTTGGGGGTGGAGAAAAAGAAAGAAAGAAAGAGAGAGAGAGAGAGAGAGAGAGAGAGAGAGAGAGAGAGAGAGAGAGAGAGAGAGAGAGAGAGAGGGGAGAGAGAGAGAGAGAGAGCGACAAATAACAAGACAATAAACAATACAAATAAGACGATAAACAAGACAAATGTGGCTCTTAAAAGTGCCTTTTTTATATAAGTTGCTGCTAAAAAGTATTAAGATGAGGGGTAAAATGAGATTAAGGAACCTGCAGAGAAAGAGAAGAACAAACCAAACCAAAAAAGATCAACAAACTACATATTACAAAATAAATAACTACTAGGCTAAGACATTAAGTAAATGCTCCTCTTATGTATTCATGCAATCATTGATTATCATCAATATCATAAAAAAGGTATGACTTTAAAAATAAGTCATTGTGTGAGCAAGGGTTCTTCTATCATTATATTTTTAACACATCCTTTTGTTCTGCCATAATTCAAATTGATAAACAAACAGGAATAATGTGATCAGGGTACTTGTAAACTTTGCCTTGCCAGACTTAAAACCATTATATATATTAGATTACATTATAGATAGATAGATAGATAGATAGATAGATAGATAGATAGATAGATAGATAGATAGATAGATAGATAGATAGATAACAGTATTTAAATATGACAATCGAATTCTGCCTGAAAGGAGGTGGGAAGACAACTAATTTAATACCACCCCACTTTGCATCTCATTGAGATAAAACAAACAGTTGTAATTGATTTGATTAGATTTGATCTACTTTATTAATCCCACACTGGGGAAATTTCATTTCTGTGTTACAGCAGCTCAAAAAAAAAAAAAAAAAAAAAAAAAAAAGTGTAAAATAAAGTTAAAAAAAGAATTCAAAAATATAATGTCACTCTCTTTCTAATACAGCTCTTACAGTGGCGTTCAAAATCAATTTTTGGCCATAACTTCATCATTTTGGACGTGTAAATTCTTATTAATTTCTCTTCCTTTTTTATGCTTTACACAACACATACAAACAAACACAACAGAAAGTATAACGTCAGGGAAACTTAAAACAAAAAAAGAGAAAATAAAATAAAAATAAATAAAGTTACAATCGAAGAGACGCATTGAAAACAAACGGACAGTTTTGATTGCTTTTCTATTACTATGAAGAATAGTAGAGAAATAGTTTTCCAGTTCTTTATAAAACACTGTAAAACTGTTTTTTCTTTTTTCTTTTTTAGTAAATTTGCACCTTATT